>NC_045985.1:1036160-1137477 GCF_010909765.2 Amblyraja radiata | reverse complement strand
TGGTTCTGGACCCCAACATCGGGAACAGCATCTGCAAATTTGCTGAAGGTCGATTAACGTACAAACATGCGCGTCTTTGGGATGTGGGAGCAAACCGGGACCCGCTGAGGAAACCCACAGGGGAGAATGTGGAAAGGATGTACAGACAGCACCCAACGTCAGGATGGAAACCAGGTCCCTGGCACTGTGAGGCAGCAGCTGCACCAGCTGTGCCACACTTGAGTACAATCTTCTTGATGCTGGATCACTGTGTTTTTTATAGACACTTCTTTAGGATTCAGCGAACACTCCATGCAGTGAGGTGCAGCAGGCAGTGAAGAAAGCGAATGGTATGTTAGCATTCATAGCAAAAGGATTTGAGTATAGGAGCAGGGAGGTTCTACTGCAGTTGTACAGGGCCTTGGTGAGACCACACCTGGAGTATTGCGTACAGTTTTGGTCTCCTAATCTGAGGAAAGACATTCTTGCCATAGAGGGAGTACAGAGAAGGTTCACCAGACTGATTCCTGGGATGGCAGGACTTTCATATGAAGAAAGACTGGATAGACTCGGCTTGTACTCGCTAGAATTTAGGAGATTGAGAGGGGATCTTATAGAAACTTACAAAATGCTTAAGGGGTTGGACAGGCTAGATGCAGGAAGATTATTCCCGATGTTGGGGAAGTCCAGAAAAAGGGGTCACAGTTTAAGGATAAGGGGGAAGTCTTTTAGGACCGAGATGAAAGAAAAAAAAATGTCACACAAAGAGTGGTGAATCTGTGAAATTCTCTGCCACAGAAGGTAGTTGAGGCCAGTTCATTGGCTATATTTAAGAGGGAGTTAGATGTGACCCTTGTGGCTAAAGGGATCAGGGGGTATGGAGAGAAGGCAGGTACAGGATACTGAGTTGGATGATCAGCCATGATCATATTGAATGGCGGTGCTGGCTCGAAGGGCCGAATGGCCTACTCCTGCACCTATTTTCTATGTTTCTATGTGAGGTTGGGCAGGGGGCTCCCAGTTAACGATTTAAACGGCCAATGGTCGAGTGCGTGATAACTTCCCTCTGACTCAACTCCATCTCAACAAAGCTTGTGCTTCAGAAAGGATGCGATCAACATACAACAGGTACTAAATCATTGCAAATAAGCACTTGCCCAGAGCTCTACAACAATTACATTTATTGGGGGTTTATAATAAACAAAAGAGCAAATCTGGACAAGGACAGATTTGACAACATCTGAGATTGAGCCAGATGAACGTTCAACATTTGGTCCGTTTTGAGCATCTTAAAGAGGGAAGGAGAAGAATGTTTAGGGATGCAGTTCAGGATATGTGACGATAACCACATAACCTGTCTCTTATATCCTTCTGCAGTTGTACAGGGCCCTAGTGAGACCACACCTGGAGTATTGTGTGCAGTTTTGGTCTCCTAATTTGAGGAAGGACATTCTTGCTATTGAGGGAGTGCAGCGTAGGTTCACCAGGTTAATTCCCGGGATGGCGGGACTGTCATATGCTGAGAGAATGGAGCGGCTGGGCTTGTACACTCTGGAGTTTAGACGGATGAGAGGGTATCTCATTGAAACATATAAGATTGTTAAGGGCTTGGACACACTAGAGGCAGGAAACATGTTCCGGATGTTGGGGGATGCCAGAACCAGGGGCCACAGTTTAAGAATAAGGAGTAAGCCATTTCGAACGGAGACGAGGAAACACTTTTTCTCACAGAGAGTGGTGAGTTTGTGGAATTCTCTGCCTCAGAGGGCGGTGGAGGCAGGTTCTCTGGATACTTTCAAGAGAGAGCTGGATAGGGCTCTTAAAAATAACGGAGTCAGGGGATATGGGGAGAAGGCAGGAACGGGGTACTGATTGGGGATGATCAGCCATGATCACATTGAATGGCGGCGCTGGCTCGAAGGGCCGAATGGCCTACTCCTGCACCTATTGTCTATATATATAAAAAGATATGTCAATAGATGGTTCAATAGTCACAAAAGCAGCTGGGAAAAATTATTTGTCCCCTCCACATAACAGCAACTAGTGATCTTTCACAGAGAGAGTAAATGATGCTCTTGGCTAAACGTGACTGCACAAGAGTACGGAAGCATTTGGAAAATGCTTTGGTGGCAGCTCCGTTACTGGGATTGGGATACAGTTAAAGTAAACGGAAATGGTGGAAGGCAATGCCCATGAATGGATATCTCTGCACCAACACAGGCTGAAGAAAGGGCACTCGTGTGTTTGGCCGGTGACATTCACATTGATTGTCCACAGACAGTACCTCAGATTGCTTGTGGCACGTTTTGGCAGTTAATGTAAAGGCAAAGAAAAACACAACACAGTAGTAAGGAGTCGGTTGGCGGCGGCGGCGACTCACCCGTTGCAGCGGCCCCTACAGCCTGTCTGTCTTTTTTTTTTTTTTTTTCTGTCTAGTTAAATGTAGTGTTGGTGTTTTTTGGGGAGGGGCGCCGTCCAATGGCTGCCTAGCCTGCAGCTGTCTGTTTTTTTCGTCTCTTTTTTCTTATTTTTAGTTAGTTTAGTGTTTTGGTTTGAGTAGTTCTAGCTTTTTATGTGTGGGGGAGGGGGAAACTAATTTTCAGGGTCCCTACCTGGTCGGAGATGCAGCTTTTCTCCGGGCTGCAGCTTCGACCCGTCCCAGCGGCCTACCAGCAGGCCTGGAGCGGCGTCTCCTGAGGGGACCGCCTGGAGCTTCGGCATCGGCGGCGGCACCGGCTCAGCAGCGGCGGCAGGGGTGCCGGTTCGGCATCGGCGGCGGCGGAGCTGCGGGTCTCGAGTAAGGAGGCCCGACTATGGGTGGACATGGGGATGGGACTGGACTTTGTGCCTTTCCCCACAATGGGAACCATTGTGGGGGGATGTTTTGATGTATCTATCTGAAACTATCTATTACTGTTATGTTGTATTCTTTTTTTATGTGCTGCATGGCAAAAATAATTTCACTACACCGAAAGGTGTATGTGACGAAATAAATTTGAATTTGAAATCTTTTAATACTGGTTTTAAATGTGTATATGTGGGGGGCGGGGGAAACTGTTTAAAATCTCTTCCCTGTCTGGGAGACCCGACCTTTTCCCTGTCGGGTCTCCGTTGTTGTTGGGGCCTAGCACCGTGGAGCGGCCTCCAGCCTGAACGACCCGGGGGCTCGGGAGACTGCGCTGCGGACTACTCACCATCCTGGGGCTGGCCGGCCTCGGAGCATGGGGAGCGGTGGTGACTCGCTGCTGCGACTCGACTCCTGGGGCTCGGAGGCTCCAGCAACGCAGCCGCAGGTCCGGTGGACCGGGACATCGGGAGCTCACGGGTCCGGGGGGAGAGAGAGACCGCTTCCCGGAGCTCCCGCAACGCGACTTCTCCAGCCCGTGTCGCGGGGTTGGAACGACCTGGAGCGGGGTCATACATCGCCCGGCGCGGCTTCATGGCCGTGGGACATTCCAGCGCCCGCCGGGGGCTCCAACTTCGAGACTTCTAGACCGGGAGCGGGGCCGTAAATCGCCCGGCATGGCCTAAAATGGCCGTGGGACTTATCATCGCCCGCCTGGGGCTTTGACATCGGGAGAGTCATGGAGAACAGGGGAGAGAAAAGACTTTGCCTTCCATCACAGTGGGTCCACTGTGATGGATGTTTGTGTGAACTAAATTGTGTGTATGTCTAGGAATTGTCTTTGTTTGTATGGCTGTGGAAACAGAATTTCGTTTGAGCCTCACTGAGGCTCAAATGACAATAAATTGTATTGTATTGTATTGGAAGGGAAGCCATTCTGTGCCACCTCAGTTCTTACCTCCTGCAGCGCTAACAAAGCTTGTGCTTGCCATCTGAAGTTAAGTCCACGGGTAAATCGAGATGCTACCTCACGAACCTGGAAAGTAAAAGCCCAGAAAATGGCTAGCCTATTCATTCACGCAGAGTTGCCAGATTTTTCCCATACAGTCGGGCAGGAGGTACAGAAGCCTGAAGTCCTACACCACCAGGCTCAGGAACTGCTCCATTCCTACAACCACCCACCCAATATTGCTCAGCGCCGAACACTTCAGACCAGCATTTGCACCACCATCGACAGGGATAAAAGAGTAAGGTCAGGGCCAATTGCGAGCGGTGCGAGGGGGGACGTGAATACGGAGGTCAAAGTGTTGTATATGAATGTGCGAAGTGGACGAGCTTGAGGCTCAGTTAGAAACTGGCAAGTATGATGTTGTGGGAATTACTGAGACATGGCTGCACGAGGGCCAGGGCTGGGAACTGAATATCCAAGGGTATACCTCCTATCGAAAAGACAGACAGGTGGGCAGAGGGGGTGGGGTTGCCCTGTTGGTGAGGAATGAAATTCAGTCCCTTGCGAGGGGTGACATTGAAACAGGAGATGTGGAGTCAGTATGGATAGAACTAAGGAATTGTATGGGTAAAAAGACCCTAATGGGACTTATCTACAGGGCCCTAAACAGTAGCCTGGATATAGGGTGCAAGTTGAATCAGGAGTTAAAATTGGCATGTAGCAAAGGTAATGCTGTGGTTGTTATGGGAGATTTCAACATGCAGGTAGACTGGGAAAATCAGGTTGGTACTGGACCCCAAGAAAGGGACTTTGTGGAGTGCCTTCGTGATGGATTCTTTGAACAGCTTGTATTGGAGCCTACCAGGGAGAAGGCAATTCTGGATTTAATGTTATGTAATGAACCGGATTTGATAAAGGAATTCGAGGTTACTGAGCCATTAGGAGGTAGTGACCATAATATGGTCAGGTTTAATCTACAATTGGAGAGGGAGAAGAGTAGATCGGAGGTGTCAGTGTTGCAGTTGAATAAAGGGGACTGTTATGTCTTTATTTATATAGCACATTTTTAGTCAACTTGCATTGACCCCAAAGTGCTTCACATAATTACATCCACACACACAGGCAAAGGTGGGTGAAGTGTCTTGCCCAAGGACACACACAGGCAAAGGTGGGTGAAGTGTCTTGCCCAAGGACACAACGACAGTATGCACTCCAAGCGGGATTCGAACCAGCTACCTTCCGGTTGCCAGCCGAACACTTAGCCCATTGTGCTATCTGTCGTCCCCCCGACTATGGGGCCAGGAGCTGGCCAAAGTTGACAGGAAAGATACACTAGCAAGGATGACAGTGGCACAAAAATAGCAGGCATTTCTAGGAATAATACAGAAGGTGCAGGATCATTTCATTCCTAGGAGGAAGAAAGATTCCAAGGGGAGTAAGGGGTGACCGTGGCTGACAAGGGACGTCAGGGACAGTATAAAAATAAAAGAGAAGTACAACGTAGCAAAGATGAGCGGGAAGCAAGAGGATTGGGTAATGTTTAAAGAACAACAGAAGATAACTAAAAAGGCAATACGGGGAGAGAAGTTGAGGTATGAGGGTAAGCTAGCCAAAATATAAAGCAGGATAGTAAAAGCTTCTTTAGGTATGTAAAGAGGAAAAAATTAGTTAAGACCAAAGTGGGACCTTTGAAGATCGAAAGAGGTGAATTTATTATGGGGAACAAGGAAATGGCAGATGAGTTGAACAGGTACTTTGGATCCGTCTTCACTAAGGAGGACACAAACAATCTTCCTGATATAGTAGTGGCCTGAGGATCTGGAGTGACGGAGGAACTGAAGGAAATCCACATTAGGCAGGAAATGGTGTTGGATAGACTGATGGGACTGAAGGCTGATAAATCCCCAGGGCCTGATGGTCTGCATCCCAGGGTACTTAAGGAAGTGGCTCTAGATATCGTGGATGCATTGGTGATAATTTTCCAATGTTCTATAGACTTGGGATCTGTTCCTGTGGGTTAGAGGGTAGCTCATATTATCCGACTTTTTAAGAAAGACGGGAGAGAGAAAACAGGGAATTATAGACCAGTTAGCCTGACATCGGTGGTGGGGAAGAAGCTGGAGTGAATTATAAAAGATGAAATAGCCGCACATTTGGATAGCAGTGACAGGATCGGTCAGCATGGATTTACGAAGGGGAAATCATGTTTGACTAATCTTCTGGAATTTTTGGAGAATGTAACTGGGAAAATGGACAAGGGAGAGCCAGTGGATGTAGTGTACCTGGACTTTCAGAAAGCATTTGATAATGTCTCACATAGGAGATTAGTGGGCAAAATTAGGGCACATGGTATTGGGGGTAGAGTGCTGACATGGATAGAGAATTGGTTGTCAGACAGGAAACAAAGAGTAGGGATTAACGGGTCCCTTTCAGAATGGCAGGCAGTGATTAGTGGGGTACCGCAAGGCTCGGTGCTGGGGCCAGCAGTGACTAGTGGGGTACCGCAAGGCTCAGTGCTGGGGCCGCAGCTATTTACAATATACATCAATGATTTGGATGAAGGGATTCAAAGTAACATTTGCAAATTTGCAGATGACACAAAGCTGGGTGGCAGTGTGAACTGTGAGGAGGATGCTATGAGAATGCAGGGTGACTTGGACTGATTGGGGGAGTGGGCAGATGCATGGCAGATGAAGTTTAATGTGGATAAATGTGAGGTTATCCAATATGGTATCAAAAGCAGGAAGGCAGATTACTATCTAAATGGTGTCAAGTTGGGAAAAGGGGAAGTACAACGGGTTCTGGGGGTCCTTGTTCATCAGTCACTGAAAGTAAGCATGCAGGTACAGCAGGCAGTGAAGAAAGCGAATGGCATTTTGGCCTCTATAACAAGATGAGTCGAGTATAGGAGCAAATAGGTCCTTCTGCAGTTGTACAGGGCACTAGTGAGACCACACCTGGAGTATTGTGTGCAGTTTTGGTCCCCTAATTTGAGGAAGGACATTCTTGCTATTGAGGGAGTGCTGTGTAGGTTTACAAGGTTAATTCCCGGGATGGCGGGACTGTCATATGCTGAGAGAATTAAGCGGCTGGGCTTGTACACTCTGGAGTTTAGGAGGATGAGAGGGTATCTTATTGAACCATGTAAGATTGTTAACGGTTTGGACACGCTAGAGGCAGGAAACATGTTCCCGATGTTGGAGGAGTCCAGAACCAGGGGCCACAGTTTAAGAATAAGAGGTAAGCCATTTAGAACGGAGACGAGGAAACACGTTTTCTCACAGAGAGTCGTGAGTCTGTGGAATTCTCTGCCTCAGAGGTCGGTGGAGGCCGGTTCTCTGGATACTTTCAAGAGAGAGCTAGATAGGGCTCTTAAAGATAGCGGAGTCAGGGGATATAGGGAGAAGGCAGAAACGGGGTACTGATTGGGGATGATCAGCCATGATCACATTGAATGGCGGTGCTGGCTCGAAGGGTCGAATGGCCTACTCCTGCACCTATTGTCTATGTCTATTGACTTGCTTTCAAATTGTTTTCCTCGAATGCACTGTTGATGCACCGGCTTTTTCCACAATCATGAAGTGCAATTTTTGTTCTGTGTGTTGTCTGAATTGACAATAGACGATAGGTGCAGGAGTAGGCCATTCGGCCCTTCGAGCCAGCACCGCCATTCAATGTGAACATGGCTGATCATCCCCAATCAGTACCCCGTTCCTGCCTTCTCCCCATATCCCCTGACTCCGCTATCTTTAAGAGCTCTATTTAACTCTCTCTTGAAAGTATCCAGAGAACCGGTCTCCACCGCCCTCTGAGGCAGAGAATTCCACAGACTCACCACTCTCTGTGAGAAAAAGTGTTTCCTTGTCTCCGTTCTAAATGGCCGACGCCTTATTCTTAAAGACGCCTCTAGTGTGTCCAACCCCTTAATAATCTTATATATTTCAATAAGATGCCCTCTCATCCTTCTACATTCCAGAGTATACAAGCCCATCCGCTCCATTCTATCAACATATGGCAGTCCCGCCATCCCGGGAATTAACCTGGTGAACCTACACTGCACTCCTTCAATAGCAAGAATGTCCTTCCTCAAATCTGGAGACCAAAACTGCACTCCAATTCTCTGGATGCTTTCAAGAGAGGGTTAGATAAAGAGAGCGGAGTCAAGAGATATGGGGTGAAGGCAGGAGCGGGGTACTGATTGTGGATGATCAGCCATGATCACAGTGATGCTGGCTCGAAGGGCCGAATGGCCTACTCCTGCACCTATGTTTCTATGTTTCTATCCCATACAATCTGCAGAGAGCACTTTTGTTTCCAGTTACCACTGAGCATTTTCAGCATTGGTTACCCGCTGGTTCCAGGACTCACCAACAAGCTGAAGGGCAGCTTCCTCAGCAGCAAGTCTGTCGACTTCTGGTATTTGCGTATCTCCATCAAGGCCTTTGTGCCTGGACGAAACCTCCTGGATCGGGCAGGCGCTGGCGCTCCTACAAACACAGGGATACAAGGATGGCAACAAGTCTGCATACTGACAACCCCATCAACCACTGGTAACATCACATCCAAGGATCGGGTGCCAGCTGAGATAAGAGGGTAGCATGCAGTGCCATGTTTGCAGTGACGGAGAAGAGGCTGGAAGTAATACCTGGTGGGATCCATGAATCCTCTCCGCTCTCAGGGGTGAGTGAGACCAACATTTCAACAGACTCTCCTCTTTAAATGATGTCCATTTTACTTCATGACAATCAAATCAACTACTATAATCATGTTCCCCATGTTGGGGGAGTCCAGAACCAGGGGCCACAGTTTAAGAATAAGGGGTAAGCCATTTAGAACGGAGATGAGGAAACACTTTTTCACTCAGAGAGTGGTGAATCTGTGGAATTCTCTGCCTCAGAAGGCAGTGGAGGCTGATTCTCGGGATGCTTTCAAGAGAGAGCTAGATAGGGCTCTTAAAGATAGCGGAGTCAGGGGATATGGGGAGAAGGCAGGAACGGGGTACTGATTGGGGATGATCAGCCATGATCACAGTGAATGGTGGTGCAGGCTCGAAGGGCCGAATGGCCTACTCCTGCACCTATTGTCTTTAAAGACACGGGACATGTGAACTTCAACGGTACTTTAACAGTTCTCTCCGTTCCTGCAAAGACCAAAAGTAACACATTGTCTTCCAGCCCTGTTTCTCTTCCTTACTGGTCTATGTGCGTGCCCAGCGTCAGTCGTATCCTGCTTACATGGCAGGGCTCTGCAATGAACTCATGAACATCTGAACCCCCTGCACACAAATCCCAACCATCTCCAGGGTCCCCGTCATATCCCTGAAATCTAGCACACTGCAGCCGCTCGCCAATACTAAGCATGTTACCACCCCCCCCATCCCCAATGCCCCCCCCCCCCCAACAATTCATGTACGTACACCCTGATTTTGGACATATGTTTACAACATATATAAACATGGCATATCAATCTGCACTCTTGCAGTGCCACCTGCAGCAGGCATTACTATAGTAATCAGAGATTTTAATCTGTGCTCGTAGATGGGCAGATTGCATCTATGGAGCGAAGGAAATAGGCGACGTTTCGGGCCGAAACCCTTCTTGTTCAAAAGGGAACTGCAGATGCTGGAATATCGAAGGTACACAAAATTGCTGGAGGAACTCAGCGGGTGCAGCAGCATCTATGGAGCGAAGGAAATAGGCGACGTTTCGTGTGGTATGCTTGCCTTCACCAGTAAGCACATTAGAAGTGTAATTACAGATCCATTGAGTCTAGAGTAATTAGAAATTAATTAAAAGGTGTGACTGTAGATTGATGTTTAAGAAGGAACTGCAGATGCTGGAAAAATCAAAGGTAGACAAAAAATGCTGGAGGAACTCAGCGGGTCAGGCAGCATCTCTGAAGAGAAGGAATGGGCGACGTTTCAGGTCGAGACCCTTCTTTAGACTGAAATACTGATTTAGTAGAAAAGAACTGCAGATGTTGGTTTAAATCATAGGTAGACAAAATGCTGGAGGAACTCAGCAGGTGAGGCAGGGTCTGAAGGAGGGTCTCGTCCCGAAACGTCGCCTATTCCTTCGCTTCATAGACACTGCCTCACCCGCTGAGTTCCTCCAGAATTGTTTTGTCTGCCTGTAGATTGATATAATTCTGCTGCCCTACCAGGAGGTTCTTTTTAACAAGACCAGGAGACTTGCTTTATTATGTGGATGAAATGCTGTCGATGGTAGGTGTGTTGTAAGGTTTGGACTCTTCACCTTCCCACGCCATTGCTATTGGAATTACATCCCAGGTGCAGAACACTTTCCTTAACCTTTCTAGAGGCAGATCATATTCATACAAAAATGGTTTGCTCCCATTAATCAACAGCATTTGGCTGCATCGCCAACAGTCTGTCTGTCCCCTCTCTGTTTTTATTATTTTAAGTATGTTTTAATATTTCTTGGTCTGTTTTATGTGGGGGGGGGGGGGAAATTGGGGGTTCCATTAGCCACATGGGCCACATCTAACTCCCTCTTAAATATAGCCAATAAACTGGCTTCAACTACCTTCTGTGGCAGAGAATTCCACAGATTCACCACTCTCTGTGTGAATTTTATTTTCTCATCTCGGTCCTAAAATACTTCCCCCTTATCCTTAAACTGTGACCCCTTGTTCTGGACTTCCCCAACATCGGGAACAATCTTCCTGCATCCAGCCTGTCCAACCCCTTAAGAATTTTGTACGTTTCTATAAGATCCCCCCTCAATCTTCTAAATTCTAGCGAGTACAAGCCAAATCTATCCAGTCTTTCTTCATATGAAAGTCCTGCCATCCCAGGAATCAGTCTGGTGAACCTTCTCTGTACTCCCTCTATGGCAAGAATGTCTTTCCTCAGATTAGAAGACCAAAACTGTATGCAATACTCCATACTCACTTGGGCGTTATATGCGCGTCACGCAGGCAACTATCTTCACTGCCTACGTCACCACGTCATGTAAATGACGCGCAAATGGCGCTCAAGTGGGACAGGCCCTTAACCGAGAAAGAAATGTTAAATAAGAGCAAGCTAGCACGGGGAGATAAAAGCAAATAAGACTGAAGTGATCTTACTTTGGGGGGGGCTAGCTTCCCGTCTCTGACGGGGAGTACCGTGACCCCTGTGCCTTTGCCTCGGCGACCTCCTAGGAGTCCTCCCAGCTGGTGATCCTTGCCTCCTTTGTGGTGACCGTACTGGTGATGCCCTCAGCGGTGATCTGCGTTGGGGCGCTGGGCCTCTGCGCCTGGCTGCTCCGTGAGGCCTCCCACTCATTGCTCTTGACACCTGCGTCTTCAACATTTGATGAATCACATCAGTGTACATTCAAATTAATATCCCGCCACAGAAGAGATACTGGAGGGTCCGTCCAATTAGCCAATATAGGTAGAGCTCAAAAATATCAAGGTCGCAATCACTAATTTGATTGTACTATAGGGGATCTCATTGAAATATAAGATTGTTAAGGGCTTGGACACGCTAGAGGCAGGAAACATGTTCCCGATGTTGGGGGAGTACAGAACCTGGGGCCACAGTTTAAGAATAAGGAGTAAACCATTTAGAACGGAGACGAGGAAACACTTTTTCTCACAGAGAGTGGTGAGTCTGTGGAATTCTCTGCCTCAAAGGGCGGTGGAGGCCAGTTCTCTGGATACTTTCAAGAGAGAGCTAGATAGGGCTCTTAAAGATAGCGGAGTCAGGGGATATGGGGAGAAGGCAGGAACGGGGTACTGATTGGGGATGATCAGCCATGATCACATTGAATGGCGGTGCTGGCTCGAAGGGCTGAATGGCCTCTACTCCTGCACCTATTGTCTATTGTATCTTCAGCCAACTGTGAAGTAAACAAACAGGCGATATTTAATGTTGCGACCTTGCTACAAACTGTCCTCCACAGATGCTGCCTGACCCGCTGAGTTACTCCAGCACTCTGTGAAACGTCACCTATCCATGTTCTCCACAGATGCTGCCTGGCCCGCTGAGTTACTCCAGCACTCTGTGAAACGTCACCTATCCATGTTCTCCACAGATGCTGCCTGACCCGCTGAGTTACTCCAGCACTCTGTGAAACGTCACCTATCCATGTTCTCCACAGATGCTGCCTGACCCGCTGAGTTACCTAGCACTCTGTGAAACGTCACCTATCCATGTTCTCCACAGATGCTGCCTGACCCGCAGTTACTCCAGCACTTTTTTCTTGTGTTTTGGGGAAAACCAGCACCTGCAGTGTCTCTCTCTGCCCCTTCACACGCCAGCCGGCAACCCACCGCCACTTGCCACCGCACCCCTTCAGCCCTGTCATGGTACCTCACTGATTATCTGAGCTACCTCACCGAAGCTCCCCTCTCAGTCCCTCCTCCTCCCACCCTCACCCCTTCCATCTCACCCTCCTCCACCAGCCTCTCCTCTCCTCCTCCCACCCCTCACTCCTCCTCCCACTCTCACCCCGCCCTCCTCCTCCACCCCCTCTCCGCACCTCCTCCTCCTCTGCTGCGCATCCTCCCAACTCACCCTCACCCTGCCCATAAATCACCCCTCACTCATCCTATCCCCCTCCCCACCCTCCGCTCTCCACACCCCTCACTCCCTCCATCTCCTCCACCCCTCCAGAAATCAAATTGCCCCATATTCATCCTACCCACCCCCCTCTCCTCACCCCTCCTCCTATCTCATCCTCCCCCACAAACTCTATTCACCCCTCAGCGTTCCCTCTTCTCCTCTCCCTGCCTCACCCCCCTCCATAACTCCCCTCACCCCTCCCATCTACCCTTCTCACCACACCTTCCTCTCCAAACCTCCTCGTCCTCCCTCTCCCCTCCATAACTCACCTCACCCCTCCCTCTCTTCTTCTCCCTCCATACCTCACCTCCGCGTCCTCCTCCTCCTCGTGATTTTCTCCCCCTCATCCCTCCTCCTCTCCCCCTCTTTTCTCCTCCTCCCTCTCCTCCTCCTCCTCCCCACCCTCATAACTCACCTCATCCCCTCCCTCCAAAACTCACTTCCTCCTCCTCCCCCCCTCTCCATACCACACTCCTCACTCCGCCATCCCTCTCACCTCCCCCCCTCATCCTCCACTCCTCCTCCTCTCCTCCCTCCCCCCTCCTCCCCTCACTTCACTCCTCCTCCCTCTCCCCCTCCTCCTCCTCTCCCCTCCTCTCCTCCTCTCCTCTCCTCCCTCTCCTCCTTCCCTCCCTCCTCCTCTCCTCCCTTCCCTCCTCCCTCTCCCTCACCTCCTGCTCCTCCCCCTCTTCTCCTTCTCCTCTCCATCGCCTCCTACTCTGTTAAATCTGTGTTAAGTGTGTGTTTTGTTATTTTATTCTATGTTTTGACTACAAGGCACAAAATGTCGTTCAGACTGAAAAGTCTGAATGAAAATAAAGGATGCTTTACTTTTAACTTTACTCGTCCCTCTCCTCCTTCCCTCCCCTCTCCCCCTTCCCTCTCCTCCTTCCCTCTCTCCTCCTCTCTCCTCCTTCCCTCCCTCCTCACCTCCTCCTCTCCTCCTTCCCTCTCCTCCTCCTTTCCTCCTCCTCCTCTCCTTCCCTCCTCTCTCTCCTTCCCTCTCCTCCTTCCCTCTCTCCCTCCTCTCCTCCCTCCTCTCCTCCTCTCCTTCCCTCCCCTCTCTCCCTCCTTCCCTCCCCTCCTCCTCTCTCCTCTTCTCCCCTCTCCCCCCCTCTCTCCCATCTCCCTCCTACTCTCCCTCCCTCCCTCTCTGCCTCCTTCCTCCCTCTCTCTCCTTCCCATCTCCCTCCCTCCTCCCCTCTCTCCTTTCCTCTCCTCCTTCCCTCTCCCCCTCCTTCCCTCCCTCCTCACCTCCTCCTCTCCTTCCCTCTCCCTCTTCTCCTTCCCTCTCTCCTTCCCTCTCCCTCCCTCCTCTCCTCCCTCCCCCTCTCCCTCCCTCCTCTCCTCTCCCCCTGTCCCTCCCCCTCTCCCTCCCTCCTCCCCTCTCCCTCTCCTCCTTCCCTCCCCTCCTCCCCTCTCTCCTCCGTCCCTCCCTCTCCTCCTTCCCTCTCATCCTCACCTCCCTCCTCCCCTCTCTCCTTCCCTCTCCTCCTTCCCTCCTCTCCCTCCTCACCTCCTCCTTCCCTCTCCCCCTCCTTCCCTCTCTCCCTCCTCACGTCTCCTCCTCCCCTCTCTCCTCCTCCTCTCCTTCCTCTCCTCCTCACCTCCTTCCCTCTCTCCTCTCCTTCCCTCCTCCCTCCTTCCCTCTCTCCCTCCTTCCCTCCCCTCCTCCTTTCTCCTTCCCTCTCTCCTTCCCTCCTCACCTCCCCTCTCTCCTCCTTCCCTCCCTCCTCCTTCCTCCTCTCCTCCTCTCCTCCTCCTTCCCTCCCTCTTCTCCTTCCCTCCCTCTTCTCCTTCCCTCCCTCTTCTCCTTCCCTCTCTCCTCTCCTTCCCTCTCCTCCTTTCCTCCTTCCCTCTCCTCCTCCTTCCCTCTCCTCCTTTCCTCCCTCCCTCTCCCTCTCTCCTCACCTCCCTCCTCACCTCCTCCTCTCCCTCCCTCCTCGCCTCCTCTCCTATCCTCCTCTCCCTCTCCTCCTCCTTCCCTCTCTCCCTCCCTCCTCACCTCCTCCTCTCCTCCTTCCCTCTCCTCCTTCCCTCTCCTCCTTCCCTCTCCTCCTTCCCTCTCCTCATTCCCTCCTCTCTCTCCTCCCCTCTCTCCTCCTTCCCTCTTCTCCCTCCCTCCTCACCTCCTCTCCCTCCCTCTTCTCCTTCCCTCTCTCCCTCTCCTCCCTCCCCGTACGAAAAAGACTCCCCCTCTCCTCTCCTCCTTCCCTCTCTTCATCCTTCCCCTCTCTCCTCTTCCCCCCTTACCTCCTCCCTCTCCTCCTCCTCCTCCCCTCTCTCCTCCTCTCCCTCTCCCTCTCCTCCTTCCCTCCTCCTCACCTCCTCCTCCCCTCTCGCCCCCTTCCCTCCCTCTCTCCCTCTCCTTCCCTCTCTCCTCTCCCTCCTTCCCTCCTCCTTCCCCTCTCTCCCTCCCTCCTCTCCTTCTCTCTCCTCCTTCCTTCCCTCTCTCCCTCCTCCTCTCCTCCTCCTTCCCTCCCTCTCTCCATCCTCACCTCCTTCTCTCTTGTCCCTCTCCATCCTTCCCTTCCTCCGCTCTTCCCGTGCCCTTCTCCTTCCCTCCTCTCGATCCTTCCCTCCTCCCCCATCCCCCTCCTCCCCTACTGCTCCTCCTCTGCCTTCCCCCTCCGATCCTCCTCTCCTTCTCCTCCTCTCCTTCCTCCGGTCACTCCCCTGCCTCTATTCTCCTCACCCCGTCTCCTCCTTCCCTCTCCTCCTCTCCTTCCCTCCCCTCTCATTCCCTCCCTCCTCGCCCTCTCCTCCTCCTCCTTCCCTCCATCCTCACCTCCTCCTCTCCTCCCTCGCGCCGCCAGATTCAAACCCGGGCCGACGGTTGATGACGTCAGGCCGGGGGGGAGGGAGGGGGCGGGGCCTGGACCTGGACCCCGCCCCCTCCTCCTGACCGACGGCCCCGACGGCCAATCACCGCCCGCCCGTCCCGGCCCCGCCCATCGAGCAGCGCGGGGGCGGGACCAGCTCGCCGGCTCCCGATTGGCGCAGAGCGGCTTCAAGTTCAAGTTCAAGTGAGTTTATTGTCATGTGTCCCTGTATAGGACAATGGAATTCTTGCTTTGCTTCAGGACACAGAACATAGTAGGCATTTACTACAAAACAGATAAATGTGTCCATATACCATAATATAAATATATACACACATGAATAAATAAACTGATAGTGCAAATAACAGAAAGTGGTTGTTAATAATCAGAGTTTTGTCCGAGCGAGGTTTAATAGCCCGATGGCTGTGGGGAAGTAGCTATTCCTGAACCTGGTTGTTGCAGTCTTCAGGCTCCTGTACCTTCTACCTGAAGGTAGCAGGGAGATGAGTGTGTGGCCAGGATGGTGTGGGTCTTTGATGATACTGCCAGCCTTTTTGAGGCAGCGACTGCGATAAATCCCCTCGATGGAAGGAAGGTCAGAGCCGATGATGGACTGGGCAGTGTTTACTACTTTTTTTAGTCTTTTCCTCTCCAAGGCGCTCAAATTGCCGAACCAAGCCATGATGCAACCGGTCAGCATGCTCTCGACTGTGCACCTGTAGAAGTTAGAGAGAGTCTTCCTTGATAATCCGACTCTCCGTAAACTTCTCAGAATTGGCGCACAGCGGCTTCCGGTGTATAACTGGCGGGCGGCGCGGCCAATGGGGCTTCCAGGAGGGGTTGACATCCAAAGGCACCCTAGGATGCTCCCTAACTCCCACCCCTTCACCCTAGGGTGCTCCCTCACTACTGCTCCTTAACCCTAGGGTGCTCCCTCACCCCTGCCCCTTCACCCTAGGGTGCTCCATGACTACTTAACGCCCCCTTCACCCTAGGGTGCTCCCTCACAACTGTCCATTCACCCTAGGGTGCTCCCTCACTACTTAATGCCCCCATTCACCCTAGGGTGCTCCCTCACTACTTACTGCCGCTTCACCCTAGGGTGCTCCCTCACTACTTAATGCCCCCCTTCACCCTAGGGTGCTCCCTCACTACTTACTGCCGCTTCACCCTAGGGTGCTCCCTCACTACTTAATGCCCCTAGGGTGCTCCCTCACTCCCACCCCTTCACCCTAAGGTGCTCCCTCACTACTTACTGCCCCCCTTCACCCTAAGGTGATCTTTCACAACTGTCCATTCACCCTAGGGTGCTCCCTAGCTACTTAATGCCCTCCTTCACCCTAGGGTGCTCCCTCACCCCTGCCCCTTCACCCTAGGGTGTTCCTTCACCCGTCCCTTCACCCTAGGGTGCTCCCTCACCCCTGTCCCTTCACCCTAGGGTGCTCCCTCACCCGTCTCTTCACCCTAGGGTGCTCCCTCACTACTGCTCCTTCACCCTAGGGTGCTCCCTCACTACTGCTCCTTCACCCTAGGGTGCTCCCTCACTACTGCCCCTTCACCCTAGGGTGCTCCCTAACTCCCGCCCCTTCACCCTAGCGTGCTTCCTCACCCCTGCCCCTTCACCCTAGGGTGCTCCCTAACTCCCGCCCCTTCACCCTAGGGTGCTCCCTAACTCCCCCCCTTCACCCTAGGGTGCTCCCTCACTACTTACTGCCCCCCTTCACCCTAGGGTGCTCCCTAACTCCCGCCCCTTCACCCTAGGGCGCTCCCTCACTACTGCTCCTTAACCCTAGGGTGCTCCCTAACTCCCGCCCCTTCACCCTAGGGTGCTCCCTCACCCCTCCCCTTCACCCTAGGGTGCTCCATGACTACTTAACGCCCACTTCACCCTAGGGTGCTCCCTCACAACTGTCCATTCACCCTAGGGTGCTCCCTCACTACTTAATGCCCCCCTTCACCCTAGGGTGCTCCCTCACTACTTACTGCCCCTTCACCCTAGGGTGCTCCCTCACTACTTAATGCCCCCCTTCACCCTAGGGTGCTCCCTCACTCCCACCCCTTCACCCTAAGGTGCTCCCTCACTACTTACTGCCCCCCTTCACCCTAAGGTGATCTTTCACAACTGTCCATTCACCCTATGGTGCTACCTCACTACTTAATGCCCTCCTTCACCCTAGGGTGCTCCCTCACCCCTGCCCCTTCACCCTAGGGTGTTCCTTCACCCCTGTCCCTTCACCCTAGGGTGCTCCCTCACCCCTGTCCCTTCACCCTAGGATGCTCCCCCACCCATCTCTTCACCCTAGGGTGCTCCCTCACTACTGCTCCTTCACCCTAGGGTGCTCCCTCACTACTGCTCCTTCACCCTAGGGTGCTCCCTCACTACTGCCCCTTCACCCTAGGGTGCTCCTGCCCCTTCACCCTAGGGTGCTCCCTCACTACTGTCCCTTCACCCTAGGGTGCTCCCTCACTCCTGCCCCTTCACCTTAGGGTGCTCCCTCACTCCTGCCCCTTCACCCTAGGGTGTTCCCTCACCCGTCCCTTCACCCTAGGGTGCTCCCTCACTACTGTCCCTTCACCTTAGGGTGCTCCCTCACTCCTGCCCCTTCACCCTAGGGTGCTCCCTCTCCCATCCCTTCACCCTAGGGTGCTCCCTCACTTTTTCCCTCGGTATTTTTTTGGTTATTTTTGTGTGTTTAAATAGGTTGTGTTAATGTTCTCTGGTTGGTTTCATGTGGGCGGAGGGGAGGGGGTCGGGGGGAAACTTTTTGTCCATCTCTTACCTTGCCGGCGATGCGATTGTTTTCCAGATCGTATCTCCGGTCGCTCTGCAGCCTACCATCGTGGAGCTGGAGGCCTCGCTCGGGACTGACTTTGAGCCCCCCATCGGAGCCTGGGATCGACGCTCAAACCGCGGCCTGTGGATTTCACCATCGAGGAGCTCGCAGTCTCGGGTAAGAGACCGACGTCGGAAAGCACCAAAAGCCGCACGACCTTCCTGTTTTTGCCACCAAAGTGGATAACCCCACATTTATCCACATTAAACTGCATCTGCCAAGCATCTGCCCACTCACCCAAACTGTCCAAGTCACCCTGCATCCTCATAGCATCCTCCTCACAGTTCACACTGCCACCCAGCTTTGTGTCATCTGCAAATTTGCTAATGTTACTTTTAATTCCTTCATCAAAATCATTGATGTATATTGTAAATAGCTGCAGTCCCAGCACTGACCCCACTAGTCACTGCCTGCCATTCTGAAAGGGACCCGTTAATCCCTACTCTTTGTTTCCTGTCTGCCAACCAATTCTCTATCCATATCAGCACCCTACCCCCAATACCATGTGCTCTAATTTTGCCCACTAATCTCCTTAGTGGAATCTTATCTAATGCCAGTCGCTTTCTTCACTGCCTGCTGTACCTGCATGTTTACTTTCAGTGACTGATGAACAAGGACCCCCAGATCCCGTTGTACTTCCCCTTTTCCTAACCTGACACCATGAGTCTGAAGAAGGGTTTCGGCCCGAAACGTCGCCTATTTCCTTTGCTCCATAGATGCTGCAGCACCCGCTGAGTTTCCCCAGCAATTTTGTGTACCTTCGATATTCCAGCATCTGCAGTTCCTTTTTGAACACCATTCAGATAATGATCTGCCATCCCGTTCTTGCCACCAAAGTGGATAACCTCACAATCTTATTGCAACATATAAGATTGTTAAGGGTTTGGACACGCTGGAGGCAGGAAACATGTTCCCGATGTTGGGGGAGTCCAGAACCAGGGGCCACAGTTTAAGAACAAGGGGTAAGCCATTTAGAACGGAGACGAGGAAACACTTTTTCTCACAGAGAGTGGTGAGTCTGGAATTCTCTGCCTCCGAGGGCGGTGGAGGCAGATTCTCTGGATACTTTCAAGAGAGAGTTAGATAGGGCACTTAAAGATAGCGTAGTCAGGGGCTATGGGGAAAAGGCAGGAACGGGGTACTGATTGTGGATGATCAGCCATGATCACATTGAATGGCGGTGCTGGCTCGAAGGGCCGAATGGCCTACTCCTGCACCTACTGTCTATTGTCTATTTATCCACATGATACTGCATCAGCCATGTAGTATAAACAGCTTTTTCCCACGAGTAGTAGCTCTATTCAATAACCAAAAATCTGTAGCCTCCTTTTGCTCTGGTATTTTATTTAATTCACATGTTTAATCGATAATGCTTTATTATTAATGTTTAATGTTTTATGTGTCATTCTTAACTGTCACATAACTGTCGTTGTCACTTGCGGGCGGAGCACCAAGGCAAATTCTTTGTATGTGAATACTTGGCCAATAAACTTATTCATTCATTCATCTGCCCTCTCGCCCAACCTGTCCAAGTCACCGTGCATCCTCATAGCATCCTCCTCACAGTTGACACTGACAGTGGAGATCATTTTACCATTACTAACACGCAGAATGAAATTAGTATACCAAATAGCTCTTGCATTCTGTAACTGTTTATTTCTCTATGTGATGCAATATCAATTAGAATTAATGATGCAGTTTTGCTCTTTAGCAATATGCTATTTTAAGATGCTGATAGTAGATTTATAATGGCTGGTGATTTGCGAGCTGGCACTGATGGTTCTTGCCTGATGTTCTTCACCTTCGTTCTCTTCCCACGAGGTGAGCTATGTTGAGGCAAGCAGCCTGTGGCCACCTTCCGCGTGACTCTAGCTGGCCGTCTCTTCTCCCTTGTGGACAATGGCCGCCTCCTCAGGTGCTTCCCCTGCAGCCACTTGGCTGGCATCAGCGTCTTCCTGGCGAGGAACCTCACTGGCAGCCCTCTGACCCGGAGTAGAGGCTTCACCAGTGGGTTGCCGAGGGGGAGATTCCATCCCGGCGCTGGTATCCTGAATGGAAGTGACCTCAGCCACCGTCTCCTAAGCAACAGTGGCCTCCTCTTTGCACATCGCAAGGCCTTACACTGCAAAGACAAAAGCAAGAAAAATGGACATTATGTCTGCATTGGTTGGTCGCCTCCTTGTATCAATGCCAAGGACTGGATTCTGCAGATTAAATTTTCTAAATTAAACTTTGCAGTTGGAATAACATCAAGAGAGAGCTAGATAGGGTTCTTATAGATAGCGGAGTCAGGGGCTATGGGGAGAAGGCAGGAACGGGGTACTGATTGTGGATGATCAGCCATGACCTCCTTGAATGGCGGTGCTTGCTCGATGGGCCGAATGGCCTACTCCTGTACCTATTGTCTATTGTATAATCATGCAGGTATAGCAGGCAGTGAAGGAAGCGAATGACATGTTGGCCTTCATAACAAGAGGAGTTGAGTATAGGAGCAAAGAGGTCCTTCTGCAGTTGTACAGGGCGTGGAGTATTGTGTGCAGTTTTGGTCCCCTAATTTGAGGAAGGGCATTCTTGCTATTGAGGGAGTGCAGCGTAGGTTCACCAGGTTAATTCCCGGGATGGCGGGACTGTCATATGCTGAGAGAATGGAGCAGCTGGGCTTGTACATTCTGGAGTTTAGAAGGATGAGAGGGTATCTCATTGAAACATATAAGATTGTTAAGGGCTTGGACACGCTAGAGGCAGGAAACAAGTTCCCGATGTTGGGGGAGTCCAGAACCAGGGGCCACAGTTTAAGAATAAGGGGTAAGCCATTTAGAACGGAGACGAGGAAACACTTTTTAATGTTTAAATCCATCCAGTGATTTGGCCTCCACTGCCCTCCTCTGTGGCAGGGAATTCCATAAATTCACAACTCTCTGGGTGAAAACGTTTTTTCTCACCTCAGTCTTAAATTACCTCCCCTTTATTCTAAGACTGTGTGGCCCCTGGCTCTGGACTCGCCCAACATTGGGAACATTTTTCCTGCATCTAGCTTGTCCAGTCCTTTTATAATTTTATATGTTTCTATAAGATCTCCCCCTCATCCTTCTGAACTCCAGTGAATACAAGCCTAGTCTTTTCAATCTTTCCTCAAATGACGGTCCCGCCATCCCAGGGATCAATCTCGTGAACCCACGCTGCACTGCCTCAATCACAAGGATGCCCTTCCTCAAATTAGGAGACCAAAACTGTACACATCAACCATTAGTTTTCACAAAAGCACAAACTCACTGCTCCGAGACTGGTCCAGATCACATTTGCTTTCGGAGAGCCGTTGATGGTCTCCATCGTTGAGCCGTTGGATATTTATCCCCTTGTCACCTGCGCTGGTGTTGTAGTGTCCCCGTGTTGATGGGAGTTGGTACAATTATGGTGACATCCAAATACTTTCCCCCCTCTGAGTGGCCGTTGCCACGGCAACGCGAAGGCCATCGTGTCACAATGGCCATCACGTTGTCAACATGCATCAGAATATATTCAACCAACCACATTTTACAGAAATATACCATGATGCCCACCGCAAATTGGAGGAGCAGCACCTCATATTTCGCTTGGGTAGTTTACACCCCAGCGGTATGAACATTGACCTCCAATTTCAGGTAGTCCCTGCTTTCTCCCTCCTTCCCCTCCCCTTCCCAGCTCTCCCACAGCCCACTGTCTCCTCCGCCTCTTCCTTTCTTCATCCTGCCACCCCCTAACCCCACATCAGTCTGAAGAAGGGTCTCGGCCCGAAACACCGCCTATTCCTTCGCTCCATAGATGCTGCCTCAACCGCTGAGTTTCTCCAGCATTTTTATCTACCCCGATTTTTCCAGCATCTGCAGTTCTTTCGTAGACGCTTGTTATTACATGATTAGGCGTAATTCCAAAGATTGGAGATACTACTCAAGTCAGAAATGAGGTTTAAACAACTAAGATGATCGGAGCGATGGGAATGGCAGGCAGGCTGGTGGGACGGGGAAAAGAACATGAACATGGAAGTGTGGACAAGAAATATGAGTAAACTTCATACAGACCTTTGTGCCTGCACAACTGTAGAAGGACCTCTTTCTTGCACTGAAGAAGGGTCCCGACCCGAAACATCACTTAGACCTAGACTGCCCAACCTCTCCCTATAGACATTTACCCTCTCTATTCACCTCATCCTTTTTCATAGCAAAAGGATTTGAGTATAAGAGCAGGGAGGTTCTACTGCAGTTGTACAGGGTCTTGTTGAGACCGCACCTGGAGTATTGCGTACAGTTTTGGTCTCCTAATCTGAGGAAAGACATTCTTGCCATAGAGGGAGTACAGAGAAGGTTCACCAGACTGATTCCTGGGATGGCAGGACTTTCATATGAAGAAAGACTGGATAGACTCGGCTTGTACATGCTAGAATTTAGATGTTTGAAGGGGGATCTTATAGAAAGTTACAAAATTCTTAAGGGGTTGGACAGGCTAGATGCAGGAAGATTATTCCCGATGTTGGGGAAGGCCAGAACTAGGGGTCACAGTTTAAGGATAAGAGGGAAATCTTTTAGGACCGAGATGAGAAAATCATTTTTTACACAGAGAGTGGTGAATCTGTGGAATTCTCTGCCACAGAAGGTAGTTGAGGCCAGTTCATTGGCTATATTTAAGAGGGAGTTAGATGTGGCCCTTGTGGCTAAAGGGATCAGGGGGTATGGAGAGAAGGCAGGTACAGGATACTGAGTTGGATGATCAGCCATGATCATATTGAATGGCGGTGCAGGCTTGAAGGGCCGAATGGCCTACTCCTGCACCTATTTTCTATGTTTCTATGATCTTATACACCTCTTATACAATCAGCCCTCATCCTTCTGTGCTCCAGGGAATAAAGTCCTAGTCTGCCCAACCTCTCCATATATCTCAAGCCCTCGAGTTCTGGGAAAATTCTCTTAAATCATCTAACTTTTTGAACATCCTAAAAATATGTAAAGAAAATTAGGAGTGAAAAAATAAATTTAATTACCACTGGAGTTGGAAAATCATTATATTAGACTGATAAAAAACATTCTTATGGGTAGTCGAGGTAGTCGTAGGTAAATTTAGTTCATTGCCTTTGCTGACCGGGCATTTTCATTGGCGGGAAAAAACGTAAACACGAGTTTTCAGAACCAAGGATAACCGACCGGGAATGTTAAATGTCCGCTAAACTTCACAGCTGTGTATCTCTGGCTTATTCAAAGTTGTCTGGCTTCTTAAAAGTGTCTCCACTCCTTCTCCCCCCCCCCTTCTCCCCTTCTTTTAAAGGACTTATCGTACACTGTGCTAGCCGTCTTAACCTTCCTGTTCATCGCGCGCGGTGTGTGTCTGTATCACCTTGGCTTTGCACCGTGTGTATTTCAGACAGCGTTCCCCCCGCTTGCCCTGACCCCCGCATTTGTGATGTGTGTGTGTTACGCTCTGACGGTCACCGTTCCAGTTCGCGGTTTTGCAGACGAGTGCCGCGAGCTTCAAGTCGAAGGCAGTCCGCTGACAAATTGCCTAAGTGGGACAGGCCCTTAAGGAATGACACATAATAAAACATTATTGATTAAACATGTGAATTAAATAAAATACCAGAGCATAAGGAAGCTACAGATTTTTTGGTTATTGAGTAGAGCTACTACTCGTGGAAAAAAAGCTGATTTTATGTCTGGCTGTGGCAGCTTTGACAGTCCGGAGTCGCCTTCCAGAGGGAAGTGATTCAAAGAGTTTATGGCCAGGGTTGAGAGGGGTCAGAGATGATCTTGCCCGCTCGCTTCCTGGCCCTTGCAGTGTACAGTTCGTCAATGGGGGGGAAGGTTGCAGCCAACAACCTTCTCAGCTGATCATACGATTCGCTGCAGCCTCCAGGTGTCGTGCTTGGTGGCTGAGCCAAGCCAGACCATGCCTGCTGTACCTGCATGCTTACATTCATAGACTGATGAACAAGGACCCCCAGATCCTGTTGTACTGCCCCTTTTCCCAACTTGACACCATTTAGATAGTAATCTGCCTTCCTGTTTTTGATACCAATAAGAGCTTACTATGACTTTTTAAAGCATATTATTTTTTTATTATTAAACTTTATTACACTCAAGGTCCAGATAAAAGACGACATTACATGAATACATTGCATATAAAAACACAATAAATTACATATAAAGGCTTAGTAAATTAGTTTTAAGAGCACGATAAATTGTGTACAAAAACACAATGCATGGTTTAAAATCCAGAATAAAAGAAAGATCAGTATCCTACAACGAGACAACGATATAATCGTTTCCACAACTGAGATTGGTAGCGTGTAGTGCTAAACCTTATGTTTGACAAGCCCACAATAATCACATTTTCAGTCATTGATTTCTTAGGAGGGCTTGTAAATTATTGACTCCTGCAGCCACAAACATCTCACTAGCACTTCACCATCTCGGTTTCTTTAGTAGTGTTGTCGTGGCATCACTATAAGCTACTTTAAGTCTGTAAACTTGTTTTTCCGTAGATTGACCACAGGTGTGCAGTATAGAGTGGTGTGCAATATGCTCTTAAAAAAAAGCTACATCTTTACCACATCTGTACACGCTCCAAACCTGCGTAAGAGAATATTCGCCTGTACATACAGCATGCGTCGTTGCCTATAAATATCCTCATCATCTGTCATTTGTTCTGTAATGCCCGAGATATTTTACCTTATTACAGACACTAGGATTCTTGTCAGAAAATATGGACATTTTAGACATTTATCCTCTTTGGTTCTACAGATCATAACAGCACTCTAAGAAGCATTATATTTGATATCATGTTCCACACCATACACAGAACATATAGTAAGGAGCTTCTGGAGACCAGTGGTAGATGGACTAAAGACCACAAGATCATCTGCATGCATAATATGGTTCACTAAAATATTACCAATCACGCACCCGTATTAATGCTTTTAATTGATTGGACGGGTCATCAATATAAAGATTAAAAAGGACTGGGGACAATATCCCCCCTTGTCTAACACAATTGCTAACCCCAAATGGGGCTGAGACCCTATTGCCCCATTTTATTTGCATAGTCTGGTGAGCATACCAGTAGGCCAGAATTCTCACAATGTATTTAGGCACCCCCTCTTTGACTCATTTTAACAAACAGCTTTGGAAGCATCAATAAAGCACATAAGGATTGAAGAGTTTTTGCCTCTATATTTATTACAATCTCCTTTAGGGCATATATACACAAGTCAGTGCATGTTTAGCTTTTAAGCCAAACTGGTTATCTGTGGAGTTAACAAACTCTGTACTTAAGAACTCTTTCTAAGACTTTTGACAATATGCTGGCTAAAGCTATGGGTCTGTAATTATTTATGCTGCCTACTTTACCAGCTTTGTCCTTAATGACCGGCACTAGCAGAACAGACAACATTGTGTGATATTTGGTAACAAGCCATGAATCATAAAGCCAGTAATACAAATAGCAGGGAGAGGAGTTATCCTCATACTCGCATACTTAAGATGTCCAGCAGAAATATGATCCAAGCCACTTGCTTTGTTGTTGGACAGCTTGTTCATGGCATGATGCACCTCATGTGACATAATCACCATTGAGTCATTACTCTCAATATTGTCCACCCTATACAAATCACCTTGGATACATTTACAATAGACAATAGGTGCAGGAGTAGGCCATTCGGCCCTTCAAGCCAGCACCGCCATTCAGTGTGATCATGGCTGATCATCTACAATCAGTACCCCGTTCCTGCTGTTCCTCCAATGTGCGCTGGGCCTCATTCTGACAATGGAGGAGGCACAGGGCAGAAATGTCGGATTGGGAATGGGAGGGGGAGTTGAAGTGCTGAGCCACCGGGAGATCAGATTGATTAGTGCGAACTGAGCTTGTCACTTGTCCATTTTCCTAGTTACAGCCTCGAAACATTCCAGAAGATTAGTCAAGCTTGATTTCCCCATTCGTAAATCCACGCTGACTCGGACCGATCCTGTCACTGCTAGCTCTTAAGTGGGCAAATTGTCAAAGGGGCATCACTCCATCCAGGAGAGAAGAAAGGGAAGATTTTGCCCGAGCCACTGATGTTGAAGGTGTGGAGCAGGAACATGGTATCGGAATTGTAGAAGTCCACCCTCCTGGCCCCCAGGTCCAGGAACACGCCGATCTTGGTCGGGCTCTCGGTCACGGTGATGGCCGAGCGACTTTTATCGCTCACCGCGTAGGGTTCCCCGTCCCGTCCGAGGGTCCAGAAGCCATTGTCGGAGGAGAGGGTGGGCATACCCTTGCGTTCGACCGATTCGCTTGCGACTCCGACGTCCCAGTAAGCCTTGGAGGCCACCTCCACCTCCCAGAAGTGCACGCCGGTCGTGAAGCCGTTCATCCCCAGCACGTACGGGACGGAGTCGAAGCGTTCCGGAGCTTGTGGAACGACCGCCGGCTGTCCAACTCTTGCGCTGATCCGCACAGGAGATATCTCCAAACATCCACCAGCCGTCAGGGGATCAGGTTCCACCATGACTACAAGGGAACACAAGAGAATAAAGACAATAGGTGCAGGAGTAGGCCATTCGGCCCTTTGAGACAGCACTGCCGCTACCTGACTAAACATGTTTCAAAGCTTACAGGTACAGCAGGCAGTGAAGAAAGCTAATGGAATGTTGGCCTTCATAACAAGAGGATTTCAGTATAGGAGTAAAGAGGTTCTTCTGCAGTTGTATAGGGCTCTGGTGAGACCACATCTGGAGTATTGTGTACAGTTTTGGTCTACTAATTTGAGGAAGAACATCCTTGTGATTGAGGCAGTGCAGCGTAGGTTCACGAGATTGATCCCTGGGATGGCGGGACTGTCATATGAGGAAAGATTGAAAATACTAGGCTTGTATTCATTGGAGTTTTGAAGGATGAGGGGATATCTTATAGAAACATATAAAATTATGAAAAGGACTGGACAAGCTAGATGCAGGAAAAATGTTCCCGATGTTGGGCGAGTCCAGAACCAGGGGCCACATTCTAAGAATAAAGGGGACGTCATTTAATACTGAGGTGAGAAAAACGTTTTCACCCAGAGAGTTGTGAATTTGTGGAATTCCCTGCCACAGAGGGCAGTGGAGGCCAAGTCACTGGATGGATTTAAGAGAGAGTTAGATAGAGCTCTAGGGGCTGGTGGAGTCAAGGGATATGGGGAGAAGGCAGGCACGGGTTATTGATACGGGACGATCAGCCATGATCACAATGAATGGTGGTGCTGGCTCGAAGGGCCGAATGGCCTCCTCCTGCACATATTTTCTATGTTTCTATGTTAAAAACCACACATCTCCCTGCAATCAAAGCATCGGATCAGCGATACACGCCATACTCTGACCACTGCACTACTTACAATATACGTCAATTATTTAGATGAAGAGATTCAAAGTAACATTAGCAAATTTGCAGATGACACAAAGCTGGGTGGCAGTGTGAACTGTGAGGAGGAGCCTATGAGGATGCAGGGTGACTTGGACAGGTTGGGTGAGTGGGCAGATGCATGGCAGATGCAGTTTGATGTAGATAAATGTGAGGTTATCAACTTTGGTGGCAAAAACAGGAAGGCAGATTTTTATCTAAATGGTGTCAAGTTGGGAAAAGGGGAAGTACAACGGGATCTGGAGGTCCTTGTTCATCAGTCAATGAAAGTAAGCATGCAGGTACAGCAGGCAGTGAAGAAAGCGAATGGCATGTTGGCCATTACAAAAGGAGTTGAGTATTGGAGCAAAGAAGTCCTTCTGCAGTTGTACAGGGCCCTAGTGAGACCACACCTGGAGTATTGTGTGCAGTTTTGGTCTCCAAATTGGAGGAAGGACATTCTTGCTATTGAGGGAGTGCAGCAGGTTAATTCCCGGGACGGCGGGACTGTCATATGTTGATAGAATCGAGCGGCTGGGCTTGTATACTCTGGAATTTAGGATGAGAGGGGATCTTATTGAAACACATAAGATTATTAAGGGATTGGACAAGCTAGAGGCAGGAAACATGTTCCCGATGTTGGGGGAGTCCAGAACCAGGTGCCACAGTTTAAGAATAAGGGGTAGGCCATTTAGAATGATGAGGATAAACATTTTCACCCAGACAGTTGTGAATCTGTGGAATTCTCTGCCTCAGAGGGCAGTGGAGGCCGGTTCTCTGGATACTTTCAAGAGAGAGCTAGATAGGGCTCTTAAAGATAGCGGAGTCAGGGGATATGGGGGGAAGGCAGGAACGGGGTACTGATTGTGGGTGAATGGTGGTGCTGGCTCGAAGGGCCGAATGGTCTACTCCTGCACCTGTTGTCTATTGCAAGGTTGCAAGATCAGATGCTTGACAGTCAGCTTGGACAAATAGTCCATTCCCCAAGAGGCTCACCTGCATGGCTGCGTATCCTATCCCATTCTGAAAGAGAAAACAGAAATCCATAAGATACAGGAGCAGAATGAGGCCATTCAGCCCATTGAGTCTACCCCACCGTTCAACCATGGCTGACCTCGCTTCCCCTCCCAACCCCACTCCCCTGCCTTCTCCCCAATTCTGGGACCATCCACCTGTGGCCTGACTCACCTTTCATCACGAGTGGTCTCCATTGTTCTGTAGAGAAAGGAGAAAGATGAACGATGAATAAAATCCCCACTCTGTCCACGTAACATTCCGCGCAAGACCACGTTTTATCACCAAAGTATTTAACAAACATTGAAATAATCAGCACGTTAAAAGAATCTGTGATCTTAATTTCCCTTCGCCACTGCAATTTAGACAATAGACAATTGGTGCAGGAGTAGGCCATTCGGCCCTTCGAGCCAGCACCGCCATTCACTGTGATCATTGCTGATCATCCCCAATCAGTACCCCATTCCTGCCTTCTCCCCATATCCCCTGACTCCGCTAAGTTCAAGATCCCTATCTAGCTCTCTCTTGAAAGCATCCAGAGAACCTGCCTCCACCGCCCTCTGAGGCAGAGAATTCCACACTCACAACTGTGTGAAAAAGTGTTTCCTCATCTCCGTTCTAAATGGCTCACCCATTATTCTTAAACTGTGTGTGGCCCCTGGTTCTGGACTCCCCCAACATCGGGAACATGTTTCCTGCCTCTAGCGTGTCCAAACCCTTAATAA
Source organism: Amblyraja radiata (assembly GCF_010909765.2). Lineage (NCBI taxonomy): Eukaryota > Metazoa > Chordata > Chondrichthyes > Rajiformes > Rajidae > Amblyraja > Amblyraja radiata. Next base: position 1,108,359 of record NC_045985.1, on the reverse strand, counting down.
TCTTACATGTTTCAATAAGATCCCCTCCCATCCTTCTAAATTCCAGAGTGTACAAGCCCAGCCGCTCCATGCTCTCAGCATATGACAGTCCCGCCATCCCGGGAATTAACCTGGTGAACCTACGCTGCACTCCCTCAATAGCAAGAATGTCCTTCCTCAAATTAGGGGACCAAAACTGCACACAATACTCCAGGTGTGGTCTCACTAGGGCCCTGTACAACTGCAGAAGGACCTCTTTGCTCCTATACTCAACTCCTCTCCTTTAGTTCAGTTTATTATTGTCACATGTGCCGAGGTACAGTAAAAATATTTTTTGTTGCTTGCTGTCCATTCCGTGAAAATGATTAGAATAAAGCTGTCCACAGTGTACAGATACAGGATAAAGGGAGTAACGTTTAGTGCAAGATAAAGTCCAGTAAAGTCTGATTAAAGATGATTAACATCGAGGTAGATGTGAGATCTGGACCGGTCTCTAGTTATTGATAGGATGGTTCGATTGCCTGATAACAGCTGGGAAGAAACTGTCCCTGATTCTGGACGTGTGCGTTTTCACCCTTCTGTACATCTGACCCGAATCGTCATGTAAATCGTCAAAGAAACGTCTCAGGTGGGCTGAATGGTCTGTTTCTCTAGAGATGCTGCCTGATCCGCTGAGTTACTCCAGCACTCTGTAAAACGTCACCTATCCATGTTCTCCACAGATGCTGCCTGACCCGCTGAGTTACTCCAGCACTCTGTAAAACGTCACCTATCCATATTCTCCACAGATGCTGCCTGACCCGCTGAGTTACTCCAGCACTCTGTAAAACGTCACCTATCCATATTCTCCACAGATGCTGCCTGACCCGCTGAGTTACTCCAACACTCTGTGAAACGTCACCTATCCATGTTCTCCACAGATGCTGCCTGACCCGCTGAGTTACTCCAGCACTCTGTGAAACGTCACCTATCCATATTCTCCACAGATGCTGCCTGACCCGCTGAGTTACTCCAGCACTCTGTAAAACGTCACCTATCCATATTCTCCACAGATGCTGCCTGACCCGCTGAGTTACTCCAACACTCTGTGAAACGTCACCTATCCATGTTCTCCACAGATGCTGCCTGACCCGCTGAGTTACTCCAGCACTCTGTGAAACGTCACCTATCCATGTTCTCCACAGATGCTGCCTGACCCGCTGAGTTACTCCAGCACTCTGTAAAACGTCACCTATCCATGTTCTCCACAGATGCTGCCTGACCCGCTGAGTTACTCCAGCACTCTGTGAAACGTCACCTATCCATGTTCTCCACAGATGCTGCCTGACCCGCTGAGTTACTCTAGCACTCTGTGTCTGTCAATGGCTGTAAGCAAGCAGAAGGAAGCCAGTTTACTGGCAGAATACTCACCAAACTCAGCCTCAAGCTTCTTATACTCTGCAAGAGAGAGAGGAGCGTTAGAGATAGATTGACTAATCTAGTCACACCAGTATAATCTGTCACATGGACTCGATGGAGGGCAGGAGAAGGGAGAAGTGGGCCGAGACAGTACAATGTGCAGGAAGGGATGGAGTGAGTGCGGGGAGGTGAATGTGTGAGGCAAAGTGAGACAGGGAGCAGAGATTTGGGAAAATGTGTAATGCATAAACGAGGGTGGAGTGCGTCTGCGTTTCCAGCCTCCTCTCGCTCAAAGTGTAATACAATCACAATCATGCTTCATTAGCCAAGTATGTTTTTGCAACATACGAGGAATTTCATTTGCCAAGTCAGTTACACCATTACAAAGCAACAGAACACACAAAACACATTTTAACATCAACATCCACCACAGTGACTTCAAAGACGTTTTCGCCGTTATTGGCGAAAAAATTAATACTTAAATTTTGGAAACAGACAACAGTCCCTACAGTGAGGATGTGGATTACAAACATGTCCGAGACACTACATTTGGAAAACATTAGGCTTGTCTTGGCGGAAAAAAACATCAATTTCTCAAGACATGGACACCCTTCACCGAATTCTTACACCAATAGTATGGTGCAACACAAATCTAAATTTAAATCCGTTGCAGGGTTGGGTTGGGTGAGGTGGGGGGGACGAGGGGCAAGGATATCTCCACCTTTCTCTTTCTTTTTTCTTATTTCTATATCTTTCTGCCACACCACTTGGTAGTTTAGGGGACTTTCTTTTGTACTTCTTCGATCTATCTTTTCACCTTCTATTCTTTGTTCTTTCTTGTTTCTTGATTGAAAGTGGGCATGCAGGTGCAGCAGGCAGTGAAGAAAGCGAATGGTATGTTAGCTTTCATAGCAAAAGGATTTGAGTATAGGAGCAGGGAGGTTCTACTGCAGTTGTACAGGGTCTTGGTGAGACCACACCTGGAGTATTGCGTACAGTTTTGGTCTCCAAATCTGAGGAAGGACATTATTGCCATAGAGGGAGTGCAGAGAAGGTTCACCAGACTGATTCCTGGGATGTCAGGACTGTCTTATGAAGAAAGACTGGATAGACTTGGTTTATACTCTCTAGAATTTAGGAGATTGAGAGGGGATCTTATAGAAACTTACAAAATTCTTAAGGGGTTGGACAGGCTAATGCAGGAAGATTGCTCCCGATGTTGGGGAAGTCCAGGACAAGGGTTCACAACTTAAGGATAAGGGGGAAATCCTTTAAAACCGAGATGAGAAGAACTTTTTTCACACAGAGAGTGGTGAATCTCTGGAACTCCCTGCCACAGAGGGTAGTCGAGGCCAGTTCATTGGCTATATTTAAGAGGGAGTTAGATGTGGCCCTTGTGGCTAAGGGGATCAGAGGGTATGGAGAGAAGGCAGGTACAGGATACTGAGTTGGATGATCAGCCATGATCATATTGAATGGCGGTGCAGGCTCGAAGGGCCGAATGGCCTACTCCTGCACCTAATTTCTATGTTTCTATGTTTCTATGTTTCTTTTTCTTTTCTTTTTTCATTTTCATGGTTTTTTAGGTTATAAGGATAAAAATGAAGCTGCATAATAATTGTATAATTTTAGATGCCGAATGTTTTATCTCTGAACAATTGCTTCTAATAAAAATAAATATTAAAAAAACATCCACCTGTCCCACTCAGGAGATTTTTTTCGGCGACTGTCAGAGTCGTAGCAGGTTACCAAAAAAACGGCGACTTGCCCCCCCCCCCCCCTCCACCCAACGACAATGTCTGTACCACCTACCAACAAGCTACCAACAACCGGCGACCCATTCGTCACGACTTAGGACTTCCACCTACGACCACACCTACGTCCACCTGCGACAAGCTACGACAAGCAACGACCCTGTCAAGACAATTTAGTCGCCGGTACCTGTCACCGGTTGACGTCTGTAGACATAGGTTGCCGCCAATGGAATTCACCAAGGTCATCACCCGGCGACAATCTACGTCATCCTGGCGGCAACCTACGTCAGCACCTACGTCAGGAGAAGACAGGCAACGTCAAGCCCACTGTCACCGATAGGTTTTGAACATTTCGAAAACCAGTGGCGACAAGAAAAAAGTAGGCCATTCGGCCCTTCGAGCCAGCACCGCCATTCAATGTGATCATGGCTTATCATCCCCAATCAGTACCCCGTTCCTGCCTTCTCCCCATATCCCTTGACTTCGTTATCTTTAAGAGCTCTATCTAGCTCTCTCTTGAAAGCATCCAGAGAACCGGCCTCCACTGCCTTCTGATGCAGAAAATTCCACAGACTCACCCCTCTCTGTGAGAAAAAGTGTTTCCTCGTCTCTGTTCTAAATGGCCGACGCCTTATTCTTAAACTGTGGCTCCTGGTTCTGGTCTCCCCCAACATCAGGAACTTGTTTCCTGCCTCAAGCGCGTCCAAACCTTTAATAATGTTATATGTTTCAATAAGATCACCTCTCATCCTTCTAAACTCCAGAGTGTACAAGCCTAGCCGCTCCATTCTCTCAGGATATGACAGTCCCGCCATCCCGGGAATTAACCTGGTGAACCTACGCTGCACTTCCTCAATAGCAAGAATAAAGTCCGCAGGCTGCGTTTGGAGCGATCCCAGGCACAGGATGGACTCTGATGTTAAGTCCACGTGCCCGTGGTGAGGATCAAAGTCAGTCCGAGCGAGGCCTCCAGCTCCATCGATGGTAGGCCGCAGGGTGACCAGAGATGCGAACCGGATAACAATCGGGTAAGAGAATGAAAAAAGTTTTCCCCTCCACCTCCATCCACATCAAACAAACCAGAGATCATTTACACAAACTTTCAAAACACACCAAAAAATAACAGAAAAAGATGAAAAAGCACCCAGACTGTTGGCGGGGCAGCCTATCGTACAGTGATACAGGACAAGGAGAAATACATCGACTGTTCAGCACCAGATATCATCACGTACCTTTTAATGCAAGCTGCTTCTCTTTAGCTGAAAGACAGAAGTGTTAAAGTTAACAATAAACCTTTTGAAAACTAATCAGAAAATTTAAAATGTGGGAAATCTGAACTAAAAAACAACGAAGGCTGGAGATACTCAGCACGTCAGGCAGCATCTGTGGAGAGAGGAGCAAGTGTCGCAGAAAAATGTCATTCCATCAGAATGATCATTGATATGAAACATTAATAGTTGCTCTGCTCAGATGCTGCCTTAACCTGCTTGGTTTCTCCAGCAAGTTTGTTTTTGACAAGCGAGGGTATCTACTGAGTTATAGTCATACAACATGGATACAGGCCCTTCGGCCCAACTGGTTCATGCTGACCAAGATGCAGTATCTAAGTGAGTCCCATTTCGCATGGGTGGAAACCCTGAGGGGATGGGGACCTGTCCCCCCCCCCCCATGTTTTGAGAGGTGGGGGACAATCCCCCCCATGTTTTGTGAAACATGTCGCAGCCGCAACATCACCACAGCCTCTGCTGTCAGCCAGCTCCGTGATGGTAAAAGTCCATGGTAAACATAGGAGTAAAGAGGTCCTTCTGCAGCTGTACAGGGCCCTAGTGAGACCACACCTGGAGTATTGTGTGCAGTTTAGGGCCCCTAATTTGAGGAGGGACATTCTTGTTATTGGGGGAGTGCAGCGTAGGTTTACAAGGTTAATTCCCGGGATGGCGGGACTGGCATATGCTGAGAGAATGGAGCAGCTGGGCTTGTACACTCTGGAGTTTAGAAGGATGAGAGGGTATCTCATTGAATCATATAAGATTGTTAAGGGCTTGGACACGCTAGGGGCAGGAAACATGTTCCCGATGTTGGGGGAGTCCAGAACCAGGGGCCACACAGTTTAAGAATAAGGAGTAAGCCATTTAGAACGGAGATGAGGAAACACTTTTTCTCACAGAGAGTGGTGAGTCTGTGGAATTCTCTGCCTCAGTGGGCGGTGGAGGCCGGTTCTCTGGATGCTTTCAAGATAGAGCTAGATAGGGCTCTTAAAGATAGCGGAGTCAGGGGATATGGGGAGAAGGCAGGAACGGGGTACTGATTGGGGATGATCAGCCATGATCACATTGAATGGCGGTGCTGGCTCGAAGGGACAAATGGCCTACTCCTGCACCTATTGTCTATTGTCCACAGGCATTGCCACCGGAGCCCTCAAGGTCGATTCCAGTTGGAGGCCGCCAGCTCCTAGAATCTAGCAACTACTGGCTGTAATGCCCAGGTCGACTCGCCTGCCCCTGGACTGGCTGTAGTTCCCAGGTCGCGAAAACTAATTGAAAAAAATATGCCTGCGGGCCGGATGATTTCGGGTTAAGGGCCGATCCGGCCCGCAGGCCGTAGGTTGCCGACCCCTGTCCTGGAAGTTAGGCTCGAAGGGCCGAATGGCCTCCTCCCGCACCTACTGTCTATTGTCTAACGGAATCAAGGGATCTGGGGAAAAAGCAGGAACGGGGTATTGATTGTGGATGATCAGCCGTGATCATATCGAATGGTGGTGGTGGCTCGAAGGGCCGAATGGCCTGCACCTATGTTTCTATGTGAAGTTCTCAGATTCCTCACCCAACTGAGACCAGACCAAGTGGGAGTCACAAACAGGGTCGAGGGATGTGGGCCAAATGGGTCTGGTTTAGAAGGGGCATGGGCAGGTTGGGCCGAGTGGCCTGTTTCCATGCTGTACGACTTGAGGACATTCTACCACACTCGCTCGTCAATGATGATGCCCAATGTCACTGGCAAATATCGGCCCTGACTGACCCATCGACATATACTTACCAAAACTCGCCTCCCGCAACTCGTACTCTGTAAGAGAAGAGGATAGCGATAGATTACTAACACAATTACCAACAGCTCCAGTCCCTCACACCCAGTTTCCCCAAGGGTGCTGAGAGCCCAGTGATAAGACACAAGAAGCTGGAGTAACTCAGCGGGACGGGCAGCATCTCTTGAGAAGGAATCGAGTCGAGTCAATATTTCGGGTCGAGACGGCCAGGTGGTTAGTTCGCCAGGCCATACGTCACAGGACACACAATTAGGCCATTCAGCCCATCGAGTCTACTACGCCATTCAATCATGGCTGATCTATCTTTCCTCTCAACCCCATTCTCCTGCCTTCTCCCCACAACCCCTGACACTCGCACTATTTAAGAATCTCAATTTCTGCCTTAAAAATATCCAATGACTTGGCCTCCACCGCCAACTGTTAGAATGAATTCCACAGATTCACCAGTTACAGTCCCTCCCAGACTGCAGTTGGACTCAATAGACAATAGGTGCAGGAGTAGGCCATTTGGCCCTTCGAGCCAGCACCGCCATTCACTGTGATCATGGCTGATCATCCCCAATTAGTACCCCGTTCCTGCCTTCTCCCCATATCCCCTGACTCCGCTATCATTAAGAGCTCTATCTAACTCTCTCCTGAATGCATCCAGAGAACCGGCCTCCACCGCCCTCTGAGGCAGAGAATTCCACAGATTCACAACTCTCTGCGTGAAACAGTTTTTCCTCATCTCCGTTCAAAATGGCTTACCCCTTATTCTTAAACTGTGGCCCATGGTTCTGGACTCCCCCAACATCGGGAACATGTTTCCTGCCTCTAGCGTGTCCAAACCCTTAATAATCTGATATGTTTCAATAAGATGCCCTCTCATCCTTTTAAATTCAAGATTATACAAGCCCAGCCGCTCCATTCTATCAACATATGACAGTCCCGCCATCCCGGGAATTAACCTGGTGAACCTACGCTGCACTCCCTCAATAGCAAGAATGTCCTTCCTCAAATTAGGGGACCAAAACTGCAGACAATACTCCAGGTGTGGTCTCACTAGGGCCCTGTACAACTGCAGAAGGACCTCTTTGCTCCTATACTCAACTCCTCATGTTATGAAGGGCAACATGCCATTGGCTTTCTTCACTGCCTGCTGTTCCTGCATGCTTACTTTCAGTGAGTGATGAACAAGGAACCCCAGATCCTAGTGTGTGGAGAGCGGTGTAGATACCTCTGTGAGCAAACCAGCACCTACCTGCTCTTATGACCTTCTTCTCTTCTTCTGCAAAGACAAAAGTACCAGGCATCAAGAACACAGGCCTCTCAGTATCAAGCCAATGGCTCAAAGTTTACTTCAGAGATTCAGCGTAGAAACAGGCCGAACGAGTCCGCACTGACCAGCATAAACCCACGCATCACTTCTATCCTACACACTAGGGACAATTTAAGGGCCTGTTCCACTTGGGTGATTTTGTAAGCGACTAGGCTGTTGCCGGGGTGTCGCCTGTATGGTCGTGAGTCGTCTCCTCAGTCGCCCAAAGATTCGAAGCATCTTTCTGGTCGCCGCTGGATTTTGAAACGATCTGCAAGGGCCAGGAAGCGAGCGGGCAAGATCATCTCTGACCCCTCTCACCCTGGCCACAAACTCTTTGAATCACTTCCCTCTGGAAGGCGACTCCGGACTGTCAAAGCTGCCACAGCCAGACATAAAAACAGCTTTTATCCACGAGTAGTTGCTCTACTCAATAACCAAAAATCTGTAGCCTCCTTTAGCTCTGGTATTTAATTTAATTCACATGTTTAATCAATAATGTTTAATGTTTTATGTGTCATTCGTGCCTACTGTATGTCCTTGTCGCTAGTGGGTGGAGCACCAAGGCAAATTCCTTGTATGTGAATACTTGGCTAATAAACCTATTCATCCATTCAAAACCTTTTGGTTTGACGTCAATGAGCGTAGCTTGTCTGCTCCTGACGTAGGTGCTGTTGTAGTTTGTCGCCAGGATGAGGCAGGTTGTCGCCGATGCTGACTTCGGTGAATTCCATTGGCGATTAACTACGCCAACCTACGTCAACCTGCGTATTGTCTATTTGTCTATTGACACCCCAAAGACCTATAGGTTTGTGGGTTAATTGGCTTCGGTGAAATTGTAAATTGTCCCTAGCGAGTGTGGGATCGCGCGAGCGTAGGAGACGATTGCTGGTTGGTGCTGACACGGTGGCTGCAGTTCTAACGTCTAAAAAGTAAATCATCTCTTACCAAATTCTTGGCGAAGTTTCTGGAGTTCTGAGGGATAAGACACAGACATAAGTGAACATTGTAATGAACAATCCAGGATAGTCTGGAACAATATCGTCACTCATTTAGACATAATAATCGTCATTAAGTTAAGGGTCCACTTTATAATTGGAGGAGCAGCACCTCATATTTTGCTTGGGTAGTTTACACCCCAGCGGTATGAACATTGACTTCTCCAATTTCAGGTAGTCCTTGCTTTCTCCTTCCTTCCCCTCCCCTTCCCAGCTCTCCCACAGCCCACTGTCTCCGCCTCTTCCTTTCTTCTTCCCGCACCCCCCCACATCAAAGCAAGAATTTCATTGCCCTATCAGGGACACATGACAATAAACTCTCTTGAACTTGAACTTGACTTATTCACTCGCTGAGTTTCTCCAGCATTTTTATCTACCTTCGATTTTTCAAGCATCTGCAGTTCCTTCTTCAACTTTACAAAGGCAGTCAGTGAGAATGTACCTAATGAGTGACAAGCGCTCACCTCACCACTGCCATCGGGAAGAAGGTACAGGAGCCTGAAAACTGTAACCTCCAGGTTCAGGAGCAGCTGCTTCCCCAACAACCATCAGGCTATTAAACACGACAACCTCCAGATAAGCTCTTCTTCTTATTTTGTGTCCTTATGCGATATAGTGGATCGCCACTGCTGTACACATTGGAGAGTTAAGGGCCTGTCCCACTGCGGCAACCTAACCTGCGAGTTCTGGCGAGTTTGCCCTCGACTCATACTCGCAGTATGGTCGACACAAGGTCCTAGGAGGTCTTTGTAACTCTCCTTCATGTAGGCTGTGGGCCGAGGAGCTTTATTCCAGTGTTTCGTGACCCGTCACAGAACTACATGAAATTTTCACATATTGTGTAAAAAAATTATATAAATCACCCCTGAAACTCGTCATGAACAAGACTTGCACATTTTTTTATTAAATTAGAGAAAAACCGGAAAAATTCCAGCTATTTTTAGTCCAATCAAAGCACGTTTAACATTGAGTTGTCTGCCAGTTGGCCAATCACGCGCTTTGTTTCAGGCTAGCACACATCATAGCTGAGAGGGCTTCACTGATGCCTGTTTTACTGGAGATTCCGATGAAGGTTCTTTGTCGTGGAAACTTGCAGCAGGGTAATTGAATTTAGTGAGAAAAGCATTAAGAAGTCTGAAAATGTGCAGCTAAGTGGATAGAAGTGGAAGAAAGTCTTGAAAGCAAAGTCCCTGCTGAGATGCTGCAACACAAAGTTGTGAAACTTTGTGAATCAACTCAAACTGAAAGGTACGATCTAAAGCCTGAATTTATGAAAATTAATCTGTATGGACTTTAATTAATTTAATTGCACCCTTTTAATGTGAAAAAATGAGATTTGGAGGCTGCACATTCACTCATTCACTCATTCACTCATTCATTCCTTCATTCACTCACTCATTCATTCCTTCATTCACTTATTCCTTCATTCAATCATTCATTCATTCATTCATTCATTCATTCATTCATTCATTCATTCATTCATTCACTCATTCCTTCATTCACTCACTCACTCATTCATTCCTTCATTCACTCACTCACTCATTCATTCCTTCACTCACTCATCCACAGTACATAGTGCCGTCCATAGCGGCAGTTTCCAGGAAAACGGAGGAATATATCTATCTGGAATATATATAGGTATAATAAAATATTATATTATAATATATAATATTATTATGCCTATATTACTATCTGGAATATATATAGGTATAATGATATATAGTTTAAATGGACTGCAACACGGAAATAGACTGCCCATCGTTACTTTCCCGATCTCATTTTCTAATTAGTTTAATTAATTAATGTGCAACTTTCGGCAATGACGAGTTATGACTTCCTTCTCAATTATATTTCATCTAAATCTGTGGAAAATTTAATGTAGTTTGGTGACTTGGGTCACGAAAACTGATTTTGAGACACATTTTTGATGCTCGGCCCACAGCCTAATGCTGGAGAGTAGTCCCTGCGTACTCGAGGCCTCAGCTAGGTCTCGGCGTATTTTTCAACATGCTGAAAAATGCCCGCGAGTAAAAAAAGTCAACATGGAAAAAAATCGATACTTTTTGTACTCGTAGGTTTAGTCGAAGTAGGACGTAGGAGGTCGGCATGTCATTCGTAGATAATCAAAGGTAGTCGAAGGTAGTCGTAGATAGTCTTCAACATAGCTGAAGAGAGATCGAAGGAGGTCGTCTTCACTCTCCACTATTCGGTGTCCAATTTTCCCGAAGCTAGTCTTCAACATAGTTGAAGGAGATCTTCTATATAGTCAAAGGATCACTGGCAACTGTCTCCCAGCCATTCAGGACATTTTCCACAGGCTTTTTCACCCAGAGAGTTGTGAATTTGTGGAATTCCCTGCCACAGAGGGCAGTGGAGGCCAAGTCAGTGGATGGATTTAAGAGAGAGTTAGATAGAGCTCTCGGGGCTAGTGGAATCAAGGGATATGGGGAGAAGGCAGGCACGGGTTATTGATAGGGGATGATCAGCCATGATCACAATGAATGGCGGTGCTGGCTCAAAGGGCCGAATGGCCTCCTCCTGCACCTATTTTCTATGTTTGTAGTAAATGCCTACTATTTTCTGTGTGCTTAAGCAAAGCAAGAATTTCATTGTCCTATACAGGGACACATGACAATAAACTCACTTGAACTTGAACTTGTTTCTATGAAATAGGGACATTGGCTAATCTGTTCTTCCATGTCTGCAGGTGAGTTTCAGTTAGTGTTGTTTCCAATGGGGTGATGATGGTTAGGGAGCTCTCACGGGATTTTAACCTCCTAGGAGGGGCTATAGTAGAAGCGTTCACGTCGAATGGCCTTCTCCTGCACCTATTGTCTATGACCCACTTGGGAAGGAATACCTGTTACTGATACCACCAGCAGAGAATGGGAACAGTCATCGTTTGGCCGGAGAAATGGCAGCAAATTGGACGCTACACACACACACACTTGGCAACCAAGACATCACTTGCTCACCATCAATCTTTGATTCCACTGCCCGCTCTGCAGAAGAAATTAAAGAAACATTAACAGGAGGTTTACAAAGTCTGCAGTTTCATGCCCTAACACCTTTTCTCCCAGACTGAGAGTTGCAACCATCACCAATCACTCTTATACAGACTTCTCATGGTAACCTTGGATTGGATGGGCTAGTGACTGACCCCGGGCTCTGTGGGTTGCCAATGCAGACTCTCGTACGACCCTCCGTGGACCACTACTGCCCCTCACCGAGAAATATCACAGTTTGGATGAAGAGTTGAGTGGAGCAGCAAAGAGGTTGTACAGGGCCCTAGTGAGACCATTGAGTGCAGTTTTGGTCTCCAAATTTGAGGAAGGACATTCTTGCTATTGAGGTAGTGCAGCGTAGGTTCACCAGGTTAATTCCCGGGATGGCGGGACTGTCATATGATGAAAGAATGGAGCGGCTGGGCTTGTACACTCTGGAGTTTAGAAGGATGAGAGGCGATCTTATTGAAACATACAAGATTATTCAGGGTTTGGACACGCTAGAGGCAGGAAACATGTTCCCGATGTTGGGGGAGCCCAGAACCGGGGTCCACAGTTTAAGAATAAGGGGTCGGCCATTTAGAACGGAGACGAGGAAACACTTTTTCACACAGAGAGTGGTGAGTCTGTGGAATTCTCTGCCTCAGAGGGCGGTGGAGGCCGGTTCTCTGGATGCTTTCAAGAGAGAGCTAGATAGAGCTCTTAAAGATAGCGGAGTCTGGGGATATGGGGAGAAGGCAGGAACGGGGTACTGAATGGGGATGATCAGCCGTGATGATATTGAATGGCTCGAGGGGCCGAATGGCCTACTCCTGCACCTATTGTCTATTGATGTTATGCTGCACTCCCTCAATAGCAAGAATGTCCTCCCTCAAATTTGCACAGAGTTGTGAATATGTGGAATTCTCTGCCTCAGAGAAGGTGGAGGTGGAGGTAGAAAGAGCTCTTAAAGATAGCGGAGTCGGGGGATATGGGGAGAAGGCAGGAACGGGGTACTGAATGGGGATGGTCAGCCGTGATGATATTGAATGGCGGTGCTGGCTCGAAGGGCCGAATGGCCTACTCCTGCAACTATTGTCTATGTTTCTATCCAGCCCACCATGCCCATCACCCCACACCACAACCCCGACAATTTGGCAACTTACTTTTCTCCACCTGATGTTGTTCAAACTCTGAAACAGAAGAGAAATCCAGTCGTTAAAATGACTGACAAGCCACAAGTCTTGTACACACACCCGCTTGGAAAACACAGCCAACACCGTGGATTCCAGAGTCGGAAACGGAAGCAGGGATGCTGGAAGAACTCTGTTTAAGAAAGAACTACAGGTGCTGGAATAATCGAAGGCAGACAAAAATGCTGGAGAAACTCAGCGGGTGAGGCAGCATCTATGGAGCGAAGGAAATAGGTGACGATTCGGGTCGCGACCCTTATTCAGACTAATGTGGGGGGGGGGAAGAAGAAAGGAAGAGGCGGAGACAGTGGGAGAGCTGGGAAGGGGAGGGGAAGGAGGGAGAAAGCGCGTACTAAGCGTGTACTTAGCGTGAACTCCGCTTCCGTTTGGTCACGCCAAACGCATGCAAGTGGGACAGGCCCTTCACTCCAGCATCTTGTGTCCACCCATAACACTGACGAATGGATGTATAGACTCTGGGAATGTCGGGAGGGATTTTCCCAATCTTTTTCCACTGTATATATTTTTCGATATTCAAAATAAAGTAAATTTTTTAAAGAAAATCACTCACCTCTTTCTGCTTGTTTTTCTTTCTCATCTGCAAGAGATTTAAAATAAATCAACATTACAGGATTCCATAGTAAAATATGAGAATTCACAACTGAAATGTCAGAAGCACTCACCAATTTTCTGCCTCAGCTCATTATTCTCTGTAACAGAAATAAATAAAATCAATCACCAGAGATGATTACATTAACGCACAGAGTCTCTTGCCCAGAGTAGGGGAATCGAAGACCAGAGGACATAGGTTCAAGGTGAAGGGGAAAAGATTGAATAGGAATCTGAGGATAACATTTTCACATGTATGGAACAAGCTGTCAGAGGAGGTAGTTTAAGAAACAGTTGGACAGGTACATGGATAGGACAGGTTTGGAGGGATATGGACCAAGCTCAGGCAGGTGGGACTAGTGTAGCTGGGACATTGTTGGCCGGTGTGGGCAAGTTGGGCCGAAGGGCCTGTTTCCACACTGTATCATCCCACGACCACCATTAGTCAGGCCACCATCAAAATCAAGGACCAGTCTCACCCCGGTCACTCCCTCTTCCCCCCTCTCCCAGAGTTAGATAGGGATCTTAAAGATAGCGGAGTCAGGGGATATGGGGAGAAGGCAGGAACGGGGTACTGATTGGGGATGATCAGCCATGATCACAGTGAATGGCGGTGCTGGCTGGAAGGGCCGAATGGCCTACTCCTACACCTATTGTTTATGTATCTGGTGCTGTGAGGCAACAGCTCTACCGTTGCACTACTGTGGTGCCTGGAAACATCTCTTGCACGAGAGCAGATGGAGATGTCACTCACCCAGATACCCTGCCGATTTCTTCAAGGCTGCAAGAACGAAACACACACTCCATCAGTAGAGAAAACAGTGAATAGAACGCAGAGATGGCTGCCTGTGGTGAGCAGAGACAGTGTTGCACACTCACTACAGGGCTGTGGTGAGCAGAGACAGTGTTGCACACTCACTACAGGGCTGTGGTGAGCAGAGACAGTGTTGCACACTCACTACAGGGCTGTGGTGAGCAGAGACAGTGTTGCACACTCACTACAACACTGTGGTGAGCAGGGACACTGTTGCACACTCACAACAGGACCATGGTGAGCAGAGACACTTGCACACTCATTACAGGGCTATGGTGAGCAGGGACTGTTGCACACTCACTATAACACAGGTGAGCAGGGACAGTTACACACTCACTACAACACTGTGGTGAGCAGAGACACTGTTGCACACTCACAACAGGACCATGGTGAGCAGAGACACTTGCACACTCATTACAGGGCTGTGGTGAGCAGAGACACTGTTGCACACTCACTACATGACCATGGTGAGCAGGGACACTGTTGCACACTCACTACAGGGCTGTGGTGAGCAGCGACACTGTCTCACACTCACTACAGGGCTGTGGTGAGCATGGACACTGTTGCACACTCACTACTTGACCATGATGAGCAGGGACAGTTGCACACCCACTACAGGACCATGGTGAGCAGGGACACTGTTGCACACTCACTACAGCACTGTGGTGAGCAGGGACACTGTTGCACACTCACTACAGGACTGTGGTGACCAGGGACACTGTTGCACACTCACTACAGCACTGTGGTGACCAGGGACTGTTGCACACTCACTACAGGGCTGTGGTGACCAGGGACACTGTTGCACACTCACTACAGGACCATGGTGAGCAGGGACACTGTTGCACACTCACTACAGGGCTGTGGTGACCAGGGACTGTTGCACACTCACTACAGGGCTGTGGTGACCAGGGACTGTTGCACACTCACTACAGGGCTGTGGTGACCAGGGACACTGTTGCACACTCACTACAGGGCTGTGGTGACCAGGGACACTGTTGCACACTCACTACAGGACCGTGGTGACCAGGGACACTGTTGCACACTCACTACAGGGCTGTGGTGACCAGGGACTGTTGCACACTCACTACAGGACCGTGGTGACCAGGGACACTGTTGCACACTCACTACAGGGCTGTGGTGAGCAGGGACACTGTTGCACACTCACTACAGGACTGCGGTGAGCAGGGACACTTGCACACTCACTACAGGACTGCGGTGAGCAGGTACACTGTTGCACACTCACTACAACACTGTGGTGACCAGGGACGGTCCCACGCTCACTACCAGACGACACGCCACATATTCCAGACACGTCACGTGTGATGGTGAGTTTACTCACCGCGGATGCGCTGCTGATTTCTGCGGTAGAACCACAGAGCCAAGCCGATGGCTGCCAGCACCAACGCCACCAGGATCCAGAACGCCACCAGCCAGCCCGAGGTTCGAGGAAACAAATCATCTACAGAGGAGACACGACCAAGAATCACACACCCACACACACCAGCAGCAGCTCAGTACATCCCCATACTCCTGGCAATAAACTCAACTCAACTAGCGTGTAGGAAAGAACTGCAGACGCTGGTTTAAATCGAACGTAGACACAAAATGCTGGAGTAACTCAGCGAGACAGGCAGCGTCTCTGGAGAGAAGGAATGGGCGACGTTTCGTGTCGAGACCCTTCTTCAGACTGATCAGCCCGAAACGTCACCCATTCCTTCTCTCCACAGATGCTGCCTGACCCGCTGAGTTACTCCAGCATTTTTTGTCTGTCTAAACTACCACTAACCTAGCAGCAATCTCCTATAAAAGTAAAACTAACCAGACCACTTCCAAAAGACGTATTTATTGACTTACTACAAGCATAAGGTGCAACAGTAATTTAAAAAATAAATGGTGCCAGGATCTGGTAACGGGGGATGAAAAATACGGTTGGTAGATCCCTTTTTGCAGTTTTTTATTATAGAGCGATTGTTTCTCTTTCTTTCTCTCTTTTCTAGGGTCTATTTCTTAACTTTCTTCTCTAACTCCTTTTCTAAGGGGCTTTCTTGGCCCAACACTTCCCTGCACTATCACGACTCTTAACACTTTCCTTACTTCTTTTATTTCTATCTTTCTTAAAGCTCAAAAAATGAAGGGGTACAACAAATGTAATAAGATATATGTGGTGTGTATTACTGTAACTTATTGTACTTCTAATAAAAATAAAATAAAAAAAAAAACAAAAACTAACCAAAACTAATCTAACACTAATTTTAAAACGAATCTTAAACTAAACTACAACTAAAGTGAAACTAAACTCTCGGCCATGCGTTCCCTGCTCCCTGCTCCTGTCCACCACAACTTCAGTTTGATCGAGACTCTCTCTGTAAATCTGTCCCCACCCCACCCCACCCTCCCAGTCCCTGTTCCCCAACTCAGTTCCTCAGCATGGAGTGACAAAGCTTCTCCCCCCACTGCTAGTAGATGTCCCATTGCATGTCGACCCCCCCCCCCCAACTCGCAGGGCAGCCTCATCCTCCCCATCCCGATGTAGTGCAGCCCATGGAGTGCAGCAGCAGCAGCAGCAGCAGCAGCAGCGCCTCACCCGAGGCCCCGTCGGTCGCTCGGCAGCCCGGCCAGCTGTCCGACCTTCGGACTTTCGCTCACCACCACCACCACCACCACCACCCCTCCTTCTCACGGCCGATCGTCGGTTCAAAACTCCTCAGCTGGCCCGCCGGCTGGGCTTTGTGTGCAGTCCAGCACCCGGGGACAACTCATCATTCACCCAGCCACGGCCAAGTCGGTCGACGGATTGCCGTGGGGAATTTGTCCCGTATTTTGACCCTTTGTCCCTTATTTGGGAGTGGGGATGTTGGCGAGCCTCGAGACGATGCACCCTGCCCGAGCCGTACGCGGGCACAGAGACAGGAGGCAGATTATTATCTCAATAGGGTTAGGTTAGGTAAGGGGGAGGTGCAGCGAGACCTGGGTGTCCTTGTACACCGGTCATTGAAAGTTGGCGTGCAGGTACAGCAGGCAGTGAAGAAAGCTAATGGAATGTTGGCCTTCATAACAAGAGGATTTCAGTATAGGAGTAAAGAGGTTCTTCTGCAGTTGTACAGGGCTCTGGTGAGACCACATCTGGAGTATTGTGTACAGTTTTGGTCTCCTAATTTGAGGAAGGACATCCTTGTGATTGAGGCAGTGCAGCGTAGGTTCACAAGATTGGTCCCTGGGATGGCGGGACTGTCATATGAGGAAAGATTGAAAAGACTAGGCTTGTATTCACTGGAAGGTACACAAAATTGCTGGGGAAACTCAGCGGGTGCAGCAGCATCTATGGAGCGAAGGAAATAGGCGGCGTTTCGGGCCGAAACCCTTCTTCAGACTGATGGGGGGTGGGGAAAGAAAGAAGGAAAAAGGGAGGAGGAGGAGGAGCCCGAGGGCGGGCGGATGGGAGGGTGGGAGGAGACAGCTAGAGGGTTAAGGAAGGGGAGGAGACAGCACGGGCTAGCAAAATTGGGAAAGGAAGGGGAGGAGACAGCACGGGCTAGCCAAATTGGGAGAAGGAAGGGGAAGAGACAGCACGGGCTAGCCAAATTGGGATACCCAAGTTGTTGCAGGCATCCCTCCCCGATGCCTGCAACAACAGCAACATGGACTCATGCACCCGCACAGCACGGAAACAGGCCCTTCAGCCCAACTTGCCCATGCTAACCACTGTAGTTTAGAAGGATGAGGGCGATCTTATAGAAACATATAAAATTATAAAAGGACCGGACAAGCTAGATGCAGGAAACATGTTCCCAATGTTGGGCGAGTCCACACCCAGTCTTAGAATAAAGGGGAGGTCATTTAAGACTGAGATGAGAAAAAACGTTTTCACCCAGAGAGTTGTGAATTTGTGGAATTCCCTGCCACAGAGGGCAGTGGAGACCAAATCACTGGATGGATTTAAGAGAGAGTTAGATAGAGCTCTAGGGGCTAGTGGAGTCAAGGGATATGGGGAGAAGGCAGGCATGGGTTATTGATAGGGGATGATCAGCCATGATCACAATGAATGGCGGTGCTGGCTTGAAGGGCCGAATGGCCTCCTCCTGCACCTATTATCTATGTATCTATGAGACACACCTGCGATCTCCAGGCGGGTCTGTTGGGACTCCACCAGCTCCTGGTTGAGGATGAGGCAGGAGTGGGACTTCCCCGAGCTCCGGGGCAGGGCGATCGTGCTCTGAACCTGATACAGGCCCTGGCGGTCCTCGTGGAAGGTGTTTGTCGCACGGCCAGTCTCGTTGCCCCCGTCTCCGCTGGTCCACTGGACGAGGGGTCGCGGGAACCACCCCTTAGAGCGGCAGGTCACGCTGATGCCGGCCCCACTGTTGGCCGACACATCCATCCAAGGCTGCTCCCCGATGCCTGCAACAACAGCAACATGGACTCATGCACCCTCACAGCACGGAAACAGGCCCTTCAGCCCAACTTGCCCATGCTAACCAACATGTAGAACCATATAACAATTACAGCACGGAAACAGGCCCTTCAGCCCAACTTGCCCATGCTAACCAACATGTAGAACCATATAACAATTACAGCACGGAAACAGGCCCTTCAGCCCAACTTGCCCATGCTAACCAACATGTAGAACCATATAACAATTACAGCACTGAAACAGGCCCTTCAGCCCAACTTGCCCATGCTAACCAACATGTAGAACCATATAACAATTACAGCACGGAAACAGGCCATCTCGGCCCTTCTAGTCCGTGCCGAACACTTACTCTCACCTAGTCCCATCTACCTGCACTCAGACCATAACCCTCCATTCCTTTCCCGTCCATATACCTACCCAATTTATTTTTAAATGATAACATCGAACCTGCCTCCACCACTTCCACTGGAAGCTCATTCCACACAGCCACCACTCTCTGAGTAAAGAAGTTCCCCCTCATGTTACCCCTAAACTTCTGTCCCTTAATTCTCAAATCATGTCCTCTTGTTTGAATCTTCCCTACTCTCAATGGAAAAAGCTTATCCACGTCAACTCTGTCGATCCCTTTCATCATTTTCAAGACCTCTACACTCAGTCCCACCTGCCGATATCCCTCAAAACCTGTTCTATCCATGTACATGTCTAAGAGTCTGTTTACACAGTGCAGAACTCTATGGCTCCAACACTTCACATCACCTCGGCATGGTCACCAACATAATCAAGATTCTCAACCTCCCGTGTTACTCCCCTACCCCTCCCAACCCCTCTTCCCCCCCCCCCACCCACTCACCCCTCTTACCCACCCCACACCCCTCTGGCAAGAAGTACAGAAGCTTCAAAACACATACCTCCAGATTCAATAAACAATAAACAATAGACAATAGATGCAGGAATAGGCCATTCGGCCCTTCGAGCCAGCACCACCATTCAATGTGATCATGCCTTCTCCCCCATATCCCTTGATTCCATTAGCCCGAAGAGTTAAATCTAACTCTCTCTTGAAAACATCCAGTGAAATGGCCTCCACTGCCTTCTGTGGCAGAGAATTCCACACTCACAATTCACAACAATCAGTACCCCGTTCCTGCCTTCTCCCCATATCCCCTGACTCCGCTATCTTTAAGAGCTCCATCTAACTCTCTCTTGAAAGTATCCAGAGAACCGGCCTCCACCGTCCTCCAAGGCAGAGATTGCCACAGATTCACAACTCTCTGGGTGAAAAAGTTTTTCCTCGTCTCCGTTCTAAATGGCTTACCCCTTATTCTTAAACTGTGTGACCCCTGGTCCTGGACTCCCCCAACATCGGGAACATTTTTCCTGCATCTAGCCTGTCCAATATCTCAATTTTCCCCTCTCATCCTTCTAAATTCCAGTGAATACAAGCCCATTCTTTCATCAATATGTCATATGCAGGAAGCCAGCTCCTACCTGCAACGATCAAGGTGAGTTTGTCCTCGTTCTGGGCAAGGTTGGAGACCACAAAGCACTTGTACTGACCCTGGTCGGAGGGCCGAACGTCCTTCAGCCTGAGGGAGAGGTTTCCCTGTGGGATGAGCTCAGGGAAGAGTTGTGTCCGGTACTGGTAGGCTGCAGCCTGGTTGGTCAGGTCGTCCGCTCCGTTCTTGTATACGTGGACAGGCGAGGTGTAGCTCTGTGCCACGTTAATCCAGCGCAGCTCCATCTTGTCCAGGGGCTGAGGGGGCGTCAGCTGGCAATCCAGGATCACATCACGCCCAACCCTGCTCAACACAGGGAGCTGGGGAGCGCTCACTAGAAACTGGTTCACTGCACCTGGAATAACAGGTCAGAACATGAGACAACATCATAACAAGAGGAGTCCAGTATAAGGAGCAAAGAGGTCCTTCTACAGTTGTACAGGGCCCTAGTGAGACCACACCTGGAGTATTGGCCTGTTGGCCTTCATAACAAGAGGAGTCCGGTATAAGGAGCAAAGAGGTCCTTCTACAGTTGTACAGGGGCCTAGTGAGACCACACCTGGAGTATTGTGTGCAGTTTTGGCCTGTTGGCCTTCATAACAAGAGGAGTCCGGTATAAGGAGCAAAGAGGTCCTTCTGCAGTTGTACAAAGCCCTAGTGAGACCACACCTAGAGTATTGGCATGTTGGCCTTCATAACAAGAGGAGTCCAGTATAAGGAGCTAAGAGGCCCTTCTGCAGTTGTACAGGGCCCTAGTGAGACCACACCTGGTGTATTGTGTGCAGTTTTGGTCTCCAAACCTGAAAGAGCAAAGAGGCCCTTCTACAGTTGTACAGGGCCCTAGTGAGACCACACCTGGAGTATTGTATGCAGTTTTGAGCATGTTGGCCTTCATAACAAGAGGAGTTGAGTATAGGAGCTAAGAGGTCCTTCTACAGTTGTACAGGGGCCTAGTGAGACCACACAATAGACAATAGGCAATAGGTGCAGGAGTAGGCCATTTGGTCCTTCGAGCCAGCACCGCCATTCAATGTGATCATGGCTGATCATCCACAATCAGTACCCCTGTTCCTACCTTCTCCCCATATCCTCTGACTCCACTATTTTTAAGAGGTCTATCTAGCTCTCTCTTGAAAGCATCCAGAGAACCGGCCTCCACCGCCCTCTGAGGCAGAGAACTCCACACTCTCAACTCGGGCCCAACTTGGCCACACCGGCCAACAATGTCCCAGCTACACTGATGAAGCTGAATTTTAGTTAAAGATATAAGAAGATATTAAATTGGCTTCTGGGCTATCTTACAGCTTATATTTATTGTCAAATTAGGCTTGCCTTAGGTTGCGGTGTGTGAGATAATAAATCCTATAACATTGTCTCCCAAGTGACAAGTAGAGAGGAGAAGCTAGAGAGATCTCTTTGAAGTAAGATGCCGTAAACAAAGTGGCCAATGTTTATGAGGGACCAAATGACAGAGAGGAAGCAGCGAAAGAGCTAGGGTGATCTCTGTGAAGATAAAATGGCATTATCCAAATGGCCAATGTTTATGAAGGACGAGAGAGGATCCAGGGAAGTAGAAAGATAAAATGTCGTAAACCAAATGGCCAATGTTATCTTGTACTATGTAAACAAAATGCCTTTAATGTGATGCATTCTGTGGAAATCTTTTCCTGTACCTCTGACCATGACTAATGTCTGTGAAATGTGCTAAGGGGACAAAAAAAACCCTATTTAAGGCAATGTAATTCTGTTGTTCAGAGAAGGGGACCGAGGACAGTCGAGTGTCTGTATTGGTCACTTAGCTGGAATTCTCGCTCCCTTCCATTGGCCGATGTTAAGTAAAGTTTTGAACTGGTCTACCAAACAGTTGTGTGGTGTCTGTTTATTAAGAAGCGAACCTGGTTTAGTAGTTAAGAAAAGTAGCTTTTTCAACACTGGTTCCACCTGCCCGCGTTTGGTCCATATCCCTCTAAACCTGTCCTATCCATGTACCTGTCGAAATGTTTCTTAAATATTGTGATAGTCCCAGCCTCAACGACCTCCTCCGGCAGCTTGTTCCATACACCCACCACCCTCTGTGTGAAAAAGTTACCCCTCAGGTCCCTATTCAATCTTTCCCCTTCACCTTGAACCTATGTCCTCTGGTCCTCGATTCCCCTACTCTGGGTAGACTCTACCCAATCTATTCCTCTCATTATTTTGTACACCTCTATAAGATCTCCCCTCATCCTCCTGCGCTCCATGGAATAGAGACCCAGCCTACTCAACCTCTCCCTGTAGCTCACACCCTCTAGTCCTGGCAACATCCTCATAAATCTTCTCTGAACCCTTACAACCTTGACAATATCTTTCCTATAACACGGTGCCCGGAACTGAACACAATATTCTAAATGTGGTCTTAAAAGCTACACGCTGCCTCGGCAAGGCCAGCAGCATCATCAAGGTCCAGTCTCACCCCCGGTCACTCCCTCTTCTCCCCTCTCCCATCTGGCAAGAGGTACAGAAGTGTGAAATCGAACGCACACACCTCCAGATCCAGGGACAGTTTCTTCCCGGATGTTATCAGGCAACTGAACCATCCTCTCACCAACTAGAGAGCGGTCCTGACCTCCCATCTACCTCATTGGAGACTCTCAGACTATCCTTAGACTTTATCTTGCACTTAACGTTATCCCCTTTATCCTGTATCTGTAGACTGTGGACGGCTCGATTGTAATCATGTATAGTCTTTCTACTGACAAAACAAAATGCTTTCCACTGTACCACGGTACCCACGGCAACTATAAACTAAACCGAGACAAAGACACAGAGTGCTGGAGTAACTCAGCGGGTCAGGCAGCATCTGTGGAGAACATGGATAGGTGGCGTTTCACAGAGTGCTGGAGTAACTCAGCGGGTCAGGCAGCATCTGTGGAGAACATGGATAGGTGGCGTTTCACAGATTGCTGGAGTAACTCAGCGGGTCAGGCAGCGTCTCTGGAGAACGTGGACCCACAACGACACCTATCCATACTCTGCAAACATGCTGCCTGATCCGCTGAGTTACTCCTGGACTCTGTGTCTTTTTTTTGTTGTAAAACAGCATCTGCAGTTCCTTGTTTCTGCCAGGTGTAGCAGGGTGAGAATGATCAAGGACAGGTGGTAAATGTGGGTGAGTGAGAGAGGAGGGGAAGAGAGAAGAGGCGGGGGAGATACGGGGAGAGAGGGGGGAGAGAGGGAGAGGGAGAGGGAGAGGGAGAGAGCAGTGTATCTCTCACCAGCTAGTGTGGCTTTAATCACAAGGACCAGGGCCAGTGTCCAGGACTCCATCCGCTCCCACTAAATGGCCCTGACGTGTCCAGGCTTCCTGAAAGACAAATTTGACATATTATGACCTAGAAGGAGGCTGTTCGCCCCACAGAGTCCATGCTGGCTCCAAGGACAGCGAAACATCTTACAATATACTTGGTGTCACCCTTGAAGAATCCAAACAAACCAAGTATCTTGGCATCAAATTGCAGAATGATCTGCGTTGGAATGGTCAGACTCATCATGCAACGGTGAAAGCAACAGGTGTCCTAAACTTCCTGAGGCGCAACTTTCATCATTGTTCAGCTTCTGTCAAGGAGAAGCTGTATTTCACCCTCGTTAGACCTCATTTGGACAACGCAGTTGCAGCATGGGACCCATACACAAATACAAACATTTCTTCCATCGAACGTGTCCAAAGACAGGCAGCTCGATTTGTTACTAACACTTATGAGAGAGAAGCGAGTGTCACCAAACTTCTGAATTCTCTGGGGTGGAAGGAACCCTCTCCAAGACAGACGTGAAGCTCACCGTTTGACCTGTTTTTACAAAATGTTAAATGGTCAGCTAGACATAGATCACAAGACCTACACCAAACCCAAACCAATTAGGAGCAGACGAGGGCATTCGATCCAATTTGTGATCCCAGCTACAAAGACAGATGTGTACAGCAATTCGTTCTTCCCCCGCACAATTAAAGCATGGAATAGTCTTCACCCAACTATAGTTACCCAACCAGATGCAACTACATTTAAAGTAGCTCTTTCTTCCCAATAAACCTTTTTGGCTCAAGCCCTCCCTTCACCACCTCCAGTTTAAATTCCATTTGGAATATTTTGGAGGACCAAGAAACCAAGAACCAAGAGAGAAATCCCACCAGTCCACCAATTCCTGCAGGCGGGAGTTTGCACGTTCTCCCCGTGACCCGCGTGGGTTTTCTCCGGGTGCTCCGGTTTCCTCCCAATCTCCAAAAACGCACAGGTCCACAGACTAGTTGGCTTGGGTAAAATTGGAAATTGCCCCAAGTGAGTCTTTCACCGAGTTGATGACCTTCCAGCAGAAGGGTCTCGACCTGAAATGTCACCCATTCCTTCACTACAGAGATGCTGCCTGTCCCGCTGAGTTACTCCAGCAGTCTACGGTTTAAACCAGCATCTGCAGTTCCTTCCTACACTTTCCAGCAGCACTTGAAGTATGCAGATACAGCAGGCAGTGAAGAAAGCCAATGGCATGTTGGCCTTCATAACAAGAGGAGTTGAGTATAGGAGCAAATAGGTCCTTCTGCAGTTGTACAGGGCCCTAGTGAGACCACACCTTGAGTATTGTGTGTAGTTTTGGTCACCAAATTTGAGGAAGGACATTCTTGCTATTGACGGAGTGCAGCGTAGGTTCACTAGGTTAATTCCCGGGACTGTCATATGTTGAAAGAATGGAGCAACTGGGCTTGTATACTCTGGAATTTAGGATGAGAGGGAATGTTATTGAAACATATAAGATTATTAAGGGATTGAACACGCTAGAGGCAGGAAACATGTTCCTGATGTTGGGGGAGTCCAGAACCAGGGGCCACACAGTTTAAGAATAAGGGGTAGGCCATTTAGAACGGAGATGAGGAAAACCTTATTCACCCAGAGAGTTGTGAGTCTGTGGAATCCTCTGCCTCAGAGGGCGATGGAGGCCGGTTCTCTGGATACTTTCAAGAGGGAGCTAGAGGAGCTCTTGAAGATAGCGGGGATATGGGGAGAAGGCAGGAACGGGGTACTGATTGTGGATGATCAGCCGTGATCACTGTGAATGGCGGTGCTGGCGCGAAGGGCCGAATGGCCTCCTCCTGTACCTGTTGGCTATTGATGTTCTGTGGATGTTATGGCCCTGTGGACAACAGACAATAGGTGCGGGAGTAGGCCATTCGGCCCTTCGAGGGGGGGACAGGCAATGGTGTGTGGGGGGAGGAATGGGTGACATCTGGGGGTCTGAAGAAGGGTCTCGCCCCGAAAACTCCCCCCCCCCCCCCCGTTCCCTCTCTCCCGAGACGCTGCGCTGTCCCGCTGTGGGCTGCACCCTTGTGCGGGCATGGACAAGCCGGGCCGAAGGGCCTGCTTCCGCGTTGGATTCGCCCCACAATTTGGTGTA
The DNA here is from genome assembly GCF_010909765.2 of Amblyraja radiata. NCBI lineage: Eukaryota > Metazoa > Chordata > Chondrichthyes > Rajiformes > Rajidae > Amblyraja > Amblyraja radiata. The sequence goes on along the minus strand of NC_045985.1, from coordinate 1,082,965 downwards.
CTAGCCGGAACCCCCTGAGCCGGGGAAGCGGCGGCCGTCTCCCTTCCTCGCCCCCAACCCAAACCCTCACCAGGGGGGGAGAGACCGTGGACTCACCGGGTCCCGGGATAGACAGACAGCAACAGGGGAACAAGGCGGAGGCCGCTCCCTCTCCGCGATCGCCACGGACTTTCACTTTGTACAACGCGTCACTTTAACCCAGTGCAAAAGTTGCTGCTGACTGGAGCAAACTCCGCTCACCCCGCCCCGACTTACGACAGGGAACGTAGCTCTGAACCAAAGATCTTTGCTCTGAAGCACATCCTGCCTGTCTGTCTCTGCCTCTCCCTCCCTCTCTCTCTCACACACACACACACTCCCTTCTCTCTCTTCTCCCTCTCTCTCAACCCCCCCTTCTCTCTGCTCCAATCTCTTGTCTTCCCCCCTTCTCTCCCTATCCCTTCTCCTCCCCCTTCTCGATCTCTCCCTCTCCCTCTCTCTGCCCCAATCTCTTGTCCTCCCCCCTTCTCTCTCTATCCCTCTCTCCCTTCTCCTCTCCCTTCTCGATCTCTCCCTCCCTCTCTCTCAACCCCCCTCTCTCTCTGCCCCCAATCTCTTGTCCTCCCCCTTCTCTCTCTATCCCTTCTCCTCCCCCTTCTCGATCTCTCCCTCCCTCTCTCTCAACCCCCCTCTCTCTCTGCCCCAATCTCTTGTCCTCCCCCCTTCTCTCTCTACCCCTCTCCCTTCTCCTCCCCCTTCTCAATCCCACCCTCCCTCTTTCTCAACCACCCTCTCTATCCCCCCCCCTCTCCCCCACCATCTCTGCTCCTCTCCCCACCGCCCTCTATCTCTCTTCACCCTCTCTCACTTCCCCCTCTCCCCCTCTCCTCCTCCCCTCTCCCCCTTTTCTATCCCCTCCCTCTTTTCTCCTGCCCTATCTCCCCTCCCTTTCTCCCTCCCCCCTCTCTCTCCCTCCCCTCTCTCTCTCCCTCCCCTCTCTATCTCCCTCCTCCTCCCCTCCCCCCCTCTCTCTCTCTCTCCCTCTCCCCCTCCTCTCTCCCTCTGACTGTTGAAGGTCAATGTGTTGAGAGCCTTCTTGACCACCCTATCTACGACTGTAAGAGTCTTGGCCTCCACCGCCGTCTGTGGCAATGAATTCCACAGATTCACCACCCTCTGACTAAAGAAATTCCTTCTTATCTCATTCCTAAAGGAACATACTTTCCTTCTGTGACCTCTGGTCCTAGACTCTCCCACTAATGGAAACATCCTCTCCACATCCACTCTGTCCAGGCCTTTCACTATTCTGTAGATTTCAATGAGGTCCCCCATCATTCTTCTAAACTCCAGCAAGTACAGGCCCAGTGCCGACAAACGCTCATCGTACGTTAACCCACTGGTTCCTGGGTTAAGACTAAAACTGCACACAATACTCCAGGTGTGGTCTCACTAGGGCCCTGTACAACTGCAGAAGGACCTCTTTGCTCCTATGCTCAATTCCTCTTGTTATAAAGGCCAACATGCCATTCACTTTCACTGCCTGCTGTACCTGCATGCTAACTTTCATTGACGGATGAACAAGGACCCCCAGATCCCGTTGTACTTCCCCTTTTCCCAAGTTGACGCCATTTAGATAGTAATCTGCCTTCCTGTTCTTGCCACCAAAGTGGATAACCTCACATTTATCCACGTTAAACTGCATCTGCCGTGCATCTGCCCACTCACCCAACCTGTCCAAGTCACCCTGCATTCTCATAGCATCCTCCTCACAGTTCACACTGCCACCCAGCTTTGTGTCATCTGCAAATTTGGTCATGTTACTTTGAATCCCTTCATCTAAATCATTGATGTATATTGTAAGTAGCTGTGGTCCCAGCACCAAGCCTTGCGGTACCCCGCTAGTCACTGCCTGCCATTCTGAAAGGGACCCGTTAATCCCTACTCTTTGTTTCCTGTCTGCCAACCATCCTACCAACAATTGGAGAGCAGACCTGAACTACCATGTACCTCGTTGGAGATCCTCGGACTATCTTTGAATCGGACATACACAAAAAAGCTGGAGTAACTCAGCGGGTGCAGCAGCACCTATGGAACGAAGGAAATAGGCAACGTTTCAGGCTGAAACCCTTCTTTAGACATCGGATATTACTGGACATTCGTACAGTTTGTACATTCGTACCGTTCTTCCGCTGACTGGTTGGCATGCGACAAGAAGCTTTTCACGGTACCTCAGTGAACGTGATAATAAATGGTGCCAGAAAATCAGACCAAACATATCGGTTTATAAAAATTTAATACATTATTCACAAGGTTTGAAAAATAAGGCACATATTCTCACAGGCATATTCTCACTGCAACATTTGCATTAGTGTTCACATAGTGAGTCTACACCAGGAGCATTCCGCAGTTATCAGACAAAGAGTTACTGCTTTACAAATTAAGACACAATAAAGACTATAGATTAGGCAGCATCTCAGGAGAACATGGATCTGTTCACACCAAGATAGTCCCAGATTCTGGAATGATATCGAAGGGCCGAATAGCTCACTCCTGCACCTATTTTTCTATGTTTCTCCCCAGCTGTTATCAGGCAATGACCAGTCCTTCCCAAGCTCCCCTCTACACTGGAGAACCCTAAACTATCATGAACTAGTCTTTATCTTCCAGTACTGTCAGGTCAAACCTGGGAATAAGGGAAGTACAACGGGATCTGGGGGTCCTTGTTCATTAGTCTATGAAAGTAAGCATGCAGGTACAGCAGGCAGTGAAGAAAGCGAATGGCAAGTTGGCCTTTAAAACAAGAGGAGTCGAGTATAGGAGCAAAGAGGTCCTTCTGCAGTTGTACAGAGCCCTAGTGAGACCACACCTGGAGTATTGCGTGCAGTTTTGGTTTACAAGGTTAATTCCCGGGATGGCGGGACTGTCATCTGCTGAGAGAATGGAGCGGCTGGGCTTGTACACTCTGGATTTTAGAAGGATGAGAGGGTATCTCATTGAAACATATAAGATTGTTAAGGGCTTGGACACACTAGAGGCAGGAAACATGTTCCTGATGTTGGGGGAGTCCAGAACCAGGGGCCACACACAGTTTAAGAATAAGGGGTAAGCCATTCAGACCAGAGATGAGGAAACACTTTTTCTCACAGAGAATTGTGAGTCTGTGGAATTCTCTGCCTCAGAGGGCGGTGGAGGCCGGTTCTCTGGATACTTTCAAGAGAGAGCTAGATAGGGCTCTTAAAGATAGCGGAGTCAGGGGATATGGGGAGAAGGCAGAAACGGGGTACTGATTGGGGATGATCAGCCATGATCACATTGAATGGCGGTGCTGGCTCGAAGGGCCGAATGGCCTCTACTCCTGCACCTATTGTCAATCTTCTTCTGTAGACTGGTCCTAAGGTGACAACGCCTGTATGTTGCGTGGTCAGGATTTACCCGCCCCTTCCCGACACAAGCCTAAACACTCGACTGGCATCTGTCCAAAGTCATTCATGGGGAGACCCAGTGTTGGTGAGATGGTGAACTCGGTGCCTTCCTGTGGGGCTAGGAATCGAGATGGTTAAACAAGAACATTGCTGGAATCATTGGCCGGTTTGCCTGACGCTTGGTTTTGTTGGGTTGGTCTACGGTGAGCGAGGTGTGGGGAAAGAGGGGTGCAGATCTTTATGATGTCCTGCGATCCCCAGGGGCTGAAGAAGGGGAAGATTTCCTCCCTGAACTCCGCTTGGAAGCTGTAGATTTGGGCCAGGTTCTCCGCATCATAGAAGCGGACCAGGCCGAGATTGTGGTCGAGGTACACACCGATGACCTGGGCGGTGGCCGGTCGCTCCAGGGGTAGTGGGTTGTTGCAGTTGGCCTCGTAGATGGGTCCCCTCTTGCCGATGGCCCACAGCTGGTTCTTGGGGCAGATGGTGACCCAGTCGTGCCTGGGGATAGACGGGACGGCAACCCCCATGTCCCAGTCTGGCTTGATGCCCACAAACACCTCCCAGTATTGAGTCCCGCTCCGGTAACTATCCTTGCCCATGGCAAAGAGTCGCGCGGTGAAACGCATGTTGTGTTCCTCCAGATCTCTCCACTCCTCCCTGAAAAAGACGGTCAGGCAGTCCTCCGAGATCTCCAGGTAGGGGTTGGCTGTGTACGCATCAAAGGTCACTTGCACTAGAGAGGAACAGGAAACAGATAGAGGCAACTGAATCATCTCACCACAACCAGAGAGCAATGCTGAACTACTATCTACATCATTGGAGACTAGCCTTGATCAGACTTTACATTGCACTAAATGTTATTCCCTTATCATGCATTATCACTATCTAAATGGTGTCAAGTTGGGAAAAGGGGAAGTACAACGGAATCTGGGAGTCCGAATTCCCGAGGGCAATCCGTTGATCGAATGATTATGTTAGCTTTCATAGCAAAAGGATTTGAGTACAGGAGCAGGTACGTTCTACTGCAGTTGTGCAGGGTCTTGGTGAGACCACACCTGGAGTATTGCGTACAGTTTTGGTCCCCAAATCTGAGGAAGGACATTATTGCCATAGAGGGAGTGCAGAGAAGGTTCACCAGACTGATTCCTGGGATGTCAGGACTGTCTTATGAAGAAAGACTGGATAGACTTGGTTTATACTCTCTAGAATTTAGGAGATTGAGAGGGGATCTTATAGAAACGTATAACATTCTTAAGGGGTTGGACAGGCTAGATGCAGGAAGATTGCTCCCGATGTTGGGGAAGTCCAGGACAAGGGGTCACAGCTTAAGGATAAGAGGGAAATCTTTTAAAACCGAGATGAGAAGAACTTTTTTCACACAGAGAATGGTGAATGTCTGGAACTCCCTGCCACAGAGGGTAGTCGAGGCCAGTTCATTGGCTATATTTAAGAGGGAGTTAGATGTGGCCCTTGTGGCTAAGGGGATCAGAGGGTATGGAGAGAAGGCAGGTACGGGATACTGAGTTGGATGATCAGCCATGATCATATTGAATGGCGGTGCAGGCTCGAAGGGCCGAATGGCCTACTCCTGCACTTAATTTCTATGTTTCTATCGACTGGGCCGTGTCTGGGTGAATGATGAGTTGGCCCCGGGTGCTGGACTGTACACAAAGCCCAGCCGGCGGGCCAGCTGAGGAGTTTTGGCCCGGGGGCCGCGCGCACAGTCCGGCGCCCCGTCCGACTCATGAACCGATGATCGGCTGTGAGAAGGAGGGGTGGTGGTGGTGTCGGCGGTCAGCGAAGGTCCGAAGGTCGGACAGCTGGCCGGGCTGTTGACCGACCGACGGGGCCACGGGCGAGGTGCTGCTGCTGCACTCCATGGGCTGCACTACGTCGGGATGGGACGGGTGAGGCGGGGTCCGGACGCGACAGTCCCCTCGACATGAGTGGTAGCGGTCAAATACAGGACAATGGCGGTCACGTATGGGACGAACCGATTTAACCCAATATAGGGGATGTCCCGACTAATACGGGACAGTTGGCAACCCCCCTCCCCCTCCCTCCCCTCTCCGAGGGACAGGACAGTGAACAGTTGACAAGACCAGCCTCACCTGCAGATCCGATCACCCTCTCAGCAGCTGTGAACACAAACAAGAAGACATTAATCGGGCGGTCACGGTGGCGCAGCTTACAGCCAATGCAGCCCCCGAGTTCCGGGTTCCATCCCGACTACGGGTGCTGTCTATACGGAGTTTGCACGTTCTCCCCGTGACCTGCGTGGGTTTTCTCTGAGATTTTCGGTTTCCTCCCACACTCCAAAGACGTGCAGGTTTGTAGGTTAATTGGCTTGGTGGTAAATGTATAAATTGTCCCTAGTGTGTGTGGGATAGTGTTAACGTGCGGGGATCGCTGGTCGGCACGGACTCGGTGGGCCGAAGGGCCTGTTGCCGCACTGTATCTCTAAACTAAACTAAACTAAACGTAAACTAATCACCTCTACACCACTGAACAGAGTCTTAGAGTTACATATTGTGTAAACATGCCCTTCTATAGACAATCGACAATAGACAATTCACAACTCTCTGGGAAAAACGTTTTTCCTCATCTCCGTTCTAAATGGCTTACCCCTTATTCTTAAACTGTGGCCCCTGGTTCTGGACTCCCCCAACATCGGGAACCATGTTTCCTGCCTCTAGTGTGTCCAAACCCTGAATAACCTTGTATGATTCAATAAGAGTCCCTCTCATCCTTCAAAACTCCAGAGTGTACAAGCCCAGCCGCTCCATTCTATTAACATACGACAGTCCAGCCATCCCGGGCATTAACCTGGTGAACCTACGCTGCACCCCCTCAATAGCAAGAATGTCCTTCCTCAAATGTGGAGACCAAAACTGCACACAATACTCCAGGTGTGGTCTCACTAGGGCCCTGTACAAATGTAGAAGGACTTATTTGCTCCTATACTCAACTCCTCTTATTATAAAGGCCAAAATGCCATTCGCTTTCTTCACTGCCTGCTGTACCTGCATGCTTACTTTCATAGACTGATGAACAAGGACCCCCAGATCCCGTTGTACTTCCCCTTTTCCCAACTTGACACCATTTAGTTAATAATCTGCCTTCCTGTCTTGCCACCAAAGTGGATAACCTCACAATTATCCACATTAAACTGCATCTGCCCACTCCCCCAACCTGTCCAAGTCACCCTGCATCCTCATAGCATCCTCCTCACAGTTCACACTTCCACCCAGCTTTGTGTCATCTGCAAAATTGCTAATGTTACTTTGAATCCCTTCATCCAAATCATTGATGTATATTGTAAATAGCTGCAGTCCCAGCACCGAGCCTTGCGGTACCCCACTAGTCACTGCTGGTCCCAGCACCGAGCCTTGCGGTACCCCACTAGTCACTGCTGGTCCCAGCACCGAGCCTTGCGGTACCCCACTAGTCACTGCTGGTCCCAGCACTGAGCCTTGCGGTACCCCACTAGTCACTGCTGGTCCCAGCACCGAGCCTTGCAGTACCCCACTAGTCACTGCCTGCCATTCTGAAAGGGACCCGTTAATCCCTACTCTTTGTTTCCTGTCTGCCAACCACTTCTCTATCCTGGGGGGCGAGAGCAGTGAGTGGGGGGGGGGGGGTGAAGCAGAATGGGGGGGGGTTGGTATAGGAGCACAGTGAGGGGGGGCAGAGTGGGTGGGAAGAAAGTGGGGGGGGGGATTGGTATAGGAGCACAGTGAGGGGGGGCAGAGTGGGGGGGGGGGTACAGAATAGTGTTTGGGGGGAGAGCAGGGTGGGGGGGGGGGGGGTGGGTGAGGCAGGCAGGGAGGGCACAGATGGAGGGGCCGCGGTTTTATAACATTCGAGTCTTTACCTTCTGTACACAAAGTCCTCTCCAGCTCTGCAATAAAACAAAGATTGCCATCAGTGGGTTGGTCAAGGATTCTTTATTATCACATGTACCAAGGTACAACATCATTTATATTTTGGCGTGCAGCCCATCAAGTCTCTCTCTCCCCGTTAGGCTCGCCAACTTTCCCACTCCCAAATAAGGGACAAAAGGTCAAAATACGGGACAAATTCCCCACGGCAATTCATTGACCTACAAACGTCAACGGGTGCACAGTAGAGAGCATGCTGACCGGTTGCATCGTGGCTTGGTTCGGCAACTTCAGCGCCCTGGAAAGGATGAGACTACAAAAAGTAGTAAACACTGCCCAGTCCATCATCAGATCTGACCTTCCTTCCATCGAGGGGATTTATCGCAGTCGCTGCCTCAAAAAGGCTGGCAGTATCATCAAAGACCCACACCATCCTGGCCACACACTCATCTCCCTGCTACCTTCAGGTAGAAGGTACAGGAGCCTGAAGACTGCAACAACCAGGTTCAGGAACAGCTACTTCCCCTCAGCCATCAGGCTATTAAACCTGGCTCGGACAAAACTCTGATTATTAACAACCACTTTCTGTTATTTGCACTTTATCAGTTTTATTTATTCATGTGTGTATATATATATATATAATGGTATATGGACACACTGATCTGTTCTACATTCATGCCTACTATATTCTGTGGTGCTGAAGCAAAGCAAGAATTTCATTGTCCTATCTGGGACACATGACAATAAACTCTCTTGAATCTTGACCGACTGGGCCGTGTCTGGGTGAATGATGAGTTGGCCCCGGGTGCTGGACTGTACACAAAGCCCAGCCGGCGGGCCAGCTGAGGAGTTTTGTCCCGGGGGCCGCGCGCACAGTCCGGCGTCCCGTCCGACTCATGAACCGATGATCGGCCGTGAGAAGGAGGGGTGGTGGTGGTGTCGGCGGTCAGCGAAGGTCTGAAGGTCGGACAGCTGGCCGGGCTGCTGACTGACCGACGGGGCCACGGGCGAGGTGCTGCTGCTGCTGCTGCTGCTGCACTCCATGGGCTGCACTACGTCGGGATGGGTGAGGCCACCCGAGTAGCAGCGATCTCGTGTGGGACAAACCAATTGTGCCCAATATACGGGATGTCCCGGCTAATACGGGGCAGTTGGCGACACTAATCTCCGTATGTAAACACAATGCCCCAGTTAGTACAGAGGGGACACAACTGTCCTCTCCTCACCAGCCCATCTTCAACTCTTTCACCTTCCACCCCATCAGCCGTCGCATACAGCACATAATCCGTCAACATTTTCACCACCTCCAACGGGATCCCACCACCACCCACATCTTCCCATCACCACCCCCTCTTCCCAGAGACCATTCCCTCCGCAACTCCTCAGTTCTTTCATTCTTTGTTCTTTATCTCTCTACACAGCAGCGCCTTTACTTCCTGAGGAGGCTCAAGAAAGCCCACCTGTCCCCCCAGATCCTGACCAACCTTTACTGCTGTACCATCGAGAGCATCCTGACCACCTGCTTCACGGTATGGTACAGCAGCTGCACTGTTGCGGACAGGAAGGCACTACAACGGGTGGTGAAAACCGCGCAGTACATCATTGGTGCCCCGCTCCCTGCCATGGATGCCCTCCACCGAAAACGGTGTCTGAGACGAGCTGGGAAGATCATCAAAGACCCCTCCTACCCCAACCATGGACTGTTTGCCCTCCTCCCATCAGGGAGGCGGTACAGGAGCCTCAGGTCTCGTACCAGCAGGATGAGGAACAGCTTCTACAATTATACCATCACATTGCTGAACTCAGAGTCCCGCCGATAGATTCCTCCGGTCCCTCCGTCCCCATTGTTTAATTATCCTGTATTTTTGATTATTCTGTATCTTCTTTTTTTTTAATTTCTATCTGCACTACTACGGACTGACGCTAAACTGCATTTCATTGTACCCATACTCAGTATTTGTGCAATGACATTAAAGTTGAATTGAATTGAATTGAATTGAATTCACTCTGGTGGCATGAACGGGAAGGCAGATTATTATCTGATTGGCGTCAGGTTAGGAAAAGGGGAAGTACAACGGGATCTGGGGGTCCTTGTTCATCAGTCACTGAAATCAAGCATGCAGGTACAGCAGGCAGTGAAGAAAGCCAATGGCATGTTGGCCTTCATAACAAGAGGAGTTGAGTATAGGAGCAAAGAGGTCCTTCTGCAGTTGTACAGGGCCTTTGAAGGTCGATTCACAGGTAGATAAGGTGGTCAACAAGGCTTTTGACACTTTGTCCTTCATCAGTCAGAGTATTGAGTATAGAAGTTGGGAGGTCATGTTGCAGTTGTATAAGACGTTGGTGAGACCACATTTAGAATATTGTGTTCAGTTCTGGGCACCGTGTTATAGGAAAGATATTGTCAAGCTTGAGAGGGTTCAGAGAAGATTTACGAGGATGTTGCCAGGACTAGAGGGTGTGAGCTACAGGGAGAGGTTGAGTAGGCTGGGTCTCTATTCCATGGAGCGCAGGAGGATGAGGGGAGATCTTATAGAGGTGTACAAAATCATGAGAGGAATAGATCGGGTAGATGCACTGAGTCTTTTACCCAGAGTAGGGGAATCGAGGACCAGAGGACATAGGTTCAAGGTGAAGGGGAAAAGATTGAATAGGAATCTGAGGGGTAACTTTTCCACACAGTGTATGAAACAAGCTGCCGGAGGAGGTAGTTGAGGCTGGGATTTGGTTTATAGACTTGGTTTATACGCTCTAGAATTTAGGAGATTGAGAGGGGATCTTATAGAAACTTATAAAATTCTTAAGGGGTTGGACAGGCTAGATGCAGGAAGATTGCTCCCGATGTTGGGGAAGTCCAGGACAAGGGGTCACAGCTTAAGGATAAGGGGGAAATCCTTTAAAACCGAGATGAGAAGAACTTTTTTCACACAGAGTGTGGTGAATCTCTGGAACTCTCTGCCACAGAGGGTAGTTGAGGCCAGTTCATTGGCTATATTTAAGAGGGAGTTAGATGTGGCCCTTGTGGCTAAGGGGATCAGGGGGTATGAAGAGAAGGCAGGTACAGGATACAGAGTTGGATGATCAGCCATGATCATATTGAATGGCGGTGCAGGCTCGAAGGGCCGAATGGCCTCTACTCCTGCACCTAATTTCTATGTTTCTATGATTATCCCATCGTTTAAGAAACAGTTGGACAGGTACATGGATAGGACAGGTTTGGAGGGATATGGACCAAACGCAGTCAGGTGGGACTAGTGTAGATGGGGCATGTTGGCCGGTGTGGGCAAGTTGGGCCGAAGGGCCTGTTTCCACACTATATCACTCTATGACTAGTGTAGCTGGGACATTGTTGGCCGGTGTGGACAAGTTGGGCTGAAGGGCATGTTTCCACACTGTATCACTCCATGATTCTAATATGAGCCCAGTCGACCCATTCTTTCATCATACTACTCCAGCATGATGTGCTCCCCGCAAGAACCCGGCAGAACCGACGGTCTCCTGTAACTTACCCAAATTCTCTTTGGCGTTTGCTGAAATCAAAGTGAAGAAAAAAGACAATATATTATGTTGCGATAGTGGGGAAACAAACTTGACAATCCAGCAGAGGACTTAAGGGCCCGTCCCACTTAGGGGATCTGTTCGGAGACTGTCACAGTCGTAGCAAGTCGCCGAAAAACTGGCGGCATTAGGCAATATTTTTAGGCGACCGCTGGTGAATATGACAATGGAATTCACCGAAGTCAGCATCAGCGACAACCTACGCTAACCCACAGTCCCGTTTATATCAACGGGTCGATGGTGGAGAGGGTCAAGAGCTTCAAATCCCTGGGCGTGCACATCTCTGAAGATCTCTCCTGGACCGAGAACGCTGATGCAATTATTAAGAAAGCTCATCAGCGCCTCTACTTCCTGAGAAGATTACGGAGAATCGGTTTGTCAAGGAAGACTCTCTCTAACTTCTACAGGTGCACAGTCGAGAGCATGCTGACCGGTTGCATCGTGGCTTGGTTCGGCAACTTGAGCGGCCTGGAGAGGAAAAGACTACAAAAAGTAGTAAACACTGCCCAGTCCATCATCGGCTCTGACCTCCTCACCATCGAGGGGATTTATCGCAGTCGCTGCCTCAAAAAGGCTGGCAGCATCATCAAAGACCCACACCATCCTGGCCACACACTCATCTCCCTGCTACCTTCAGGTAGAAGGTACAGGAGCCTGAAGACTGCAACAACCAGGTTCAGGAATAGCTACTTCCCCACAGCCATCAGGCTATTAAACCTGGCTCGGACAAAACTCTGATTATTAATAACCCATTATCTGTTATTTGCACTTTATCAGTTTATTTATTGATGGCTGGCAACCGGAAGGTAGCCGGTTCGAATCCCGCTTGGAGTGCATACTGTCGTTGTGTCCTTGGGCAAGACACTTCACCCACCTTTGCCTGTGTGTGAATGTGTGTGAATGTGTGTGAGTGATTGGTGGTGGTCGGAGGGGCCGTAGGCGCAGATTGGCAGCCACGCTTCCGTCAGTCTGCCCCAGGGCAGCTGTGGCTACAGAAGTAGCTCACCACCACCGAGTGTGACTGAGGAGTGAATGAATAATGCGATGTAAAGCGCCTTGAGTATTAGAAAGGCGCTATATAAATCCCATCCATTATTATTATTATTATATAGACACACTGATCTGTTCTGTATTCATGCCTACTATATTCTGTTGTGCTGAAGCAAAGCAAGAATTTCATTGTCCTATCAGGGACACATGACAATAAACTCACTTGAACTTGAATTGAACTTAACCTGGCGACAACCTACATTAACCTGGCGACAACCTACGACCACACCTACGTCAGGAGAAGTCAAGCTACGCTCATTGGCCTCAAACCCACTGTCGGCGAACATTTTTGAACACATCGAAAATCCAGCGTCGACCAGAAAGATGCTACGACTCTTTGGGCGACTTTAAGAGACGACTCACGAACATACAGGCGACAAATCAGCGACCATGTGGCAACAGCCTAGTCGCCTGCAGTCGCCTAAGTGGGACAGGTTCGTTAGAGGACCTAGCTTCCATCGTCATCAGCTGGTGTTATATGACTCCTGTCTGGCCACAACTGTAAGGTGAGAGGGCACAGAATGAAGAGGGAGGTCAGGGGCAACTTTTTTCACTCAGTCAGCAGTTGAGTATAGGAGCAAAGAGGGCCTTCTGCAGTTGTACAGGCCCCTAGTGAGACCACACCTGGAGTATTGTGTGCAGTTTTGGCCCCCTAATTTGAGGAAGGACATTCTTGCTATTGAGGGAGTACAGCGTATGTTCACCAGGTTAATTCCCTGGATGGCGGGACTGTCATATTCTGAGAGAATGGAGCAGTTGGGCTTGTACACTCTGGAGATTAGAAGGATGAGAGGAGATCTCATTGAAACATATAAGACAGTTAAGGGTTTGGACACGCTAGAGGCAGGAAACGTGTTCCTGATATTGGTGGAGTCCAGAACCAGGGGCCACAGTTTAAGAATAAGGGGTAGGCCATTTGGAACGGAGATGAGGAAACACCTTTTCTCACAGAGAGTTGTGAGTCTGTGGAATTCTCTGCCTCAGAGGGCGGTGGAGGCAGGTTCTCTGGATACTTTCAAGAGAGAGTTAGATAGGGCTCTTAAAGATAGCGGAGTCAGGGGATATGGGGAGAAGGCAGGAACGGGGTACTGATTGGGGATGATCAGCCATGATCACAGTGAATGGCGGTGCTGGCTCGAAGGGCCGAATGGCCTACTCCTGCACCTATTGTCTATTGGAACAAGCTGCCAGAGGAAGCTATGGAAACGGGTACAATGATGGCTTATAGAAGACATTTGGACAGATGCGGGGCGTCATGGTGGAGCAGCGGGTAGAGCTGCTGCCTCACAGCGCCAGAGACCCGGGTTCCATCCCGACTACGGGTGCTGTCTGTGCAGAGTTTGCACGTTCTCCCCGTGACCTGGGTGCTCCGGTTTCCTCCCACACTCCATAGCCACGTCCAGGTAAAGGTGAGCACTCACCTGTAAAAAGCTCCAATTCCTCTGAAATAGAGAGAGAGAAATGTCAGTATGAGCCGAGATCTCTTCCTTATTCCCGACGTACACCGAGCCTTCCGGCAGTCAGCTGAACTACCCGCCGCTTCTCCCGATACCCAAGCTCAATCCCGACTACGGGTGCTGTCTCTGTGGAGTTTGCACGTTCTCCCCTTGGGTTTTCCCTGAGATCTTCCGTTTCCTCCCACATGCCAAAGACGTACAGGTTTGTATGTTAATTGGCCTGGTATAGATGTAACAGTGCCCCTAGTGTGTGTGGGAGAGTGTTAATGTGCGGGGATCGCTGGTGGGCACGTACGCAGTGGGCCGAAGGGCCTGTTTCGTGCTGTATCTCTAAACTAAAATCGTCATTCCCAGTTCCTGCCTATTCCACACAAGGTGTCTGTCTATCTGTGTGTGTGTGTGTGTGTGCGTGTGCGTGTGTGTGTCTGTGTGTGTGTGTGTGTATGTCTGTGTGTGTGTGCGTGTGTGAGCGCGTGCGTGTGTGTCTGTGTGTGTCTGAGTGTGTGTGTGTGTGTGTCTGAGTGTGTGTGTGTATGTCTGCGTGTGTGAGCGCGTGCGTGTGTGTCTGAGTGTGTGTGTCTGAGTGTGTGTTTGAGTGTGTGTGTGTTCGCGCGTTTGTGTGTGCGTGTGCGTGTGCGTGTCTATGTGCGTGTGTGCCTTTGGGTGCGCGTGTGTGCATGTGTGCGTGTGCGTGCGTGTCTATGTGCGTGTGCATGTGCGTGTCTATGTGCGTGTGTGCCTTTGGGTGCGCGTGTGTGTGTGCGTGCGTCCGTGTGCTTTGCACGTTCTTCCTGTGACTGCGTGGTTAACAGGTCTCTGTAAATCACGTGCTTTCAAGGTTCGAGCTTGGCAAGGGAAGAGAAGCAGAGGGTGGGCTAGAAGACATCCCCCTTCATGCCCCCTAGAGTAGACCACCCCTCAGTGATCACCGCACTGTGTTAGCACCTCCCCTATCTCACAGAATGCATCATTCACAGCTTCAACATCAACTCATTCATTTGACCAAGAATTCCTCGACGCGAGATGTGAAGCAGATAGAATGTAACTTTCTTACCTACAGCGTCGCATATCGTCTTGTGTTCTGCAAAGAACAGAAAATACATCTTCAGACAAGGCCCTTATTGGCAACAGGTTAAGGTGCGAGCAGTATGTAACCAATAGATGATGGATAATAGGTTCTAGAACCTTCCATCTTCCCCTCGTTACCCGAGCCCTGATCCGGCGCCTTGTTTGGAAAACATTGAAACATTGCAAACAGGTGCAGGAGTAGGCCATTCGGCCCTTCGAGCCAGCACCACCATTCACTGTGATCATGGCTGATCATCCACAATCAGTACCCCGTTCCTGCCTTCTCCCCATATCCCCCGACTCCACTATCTTTAAGAGCCCTATCTAACTCTCTCTTGAAAGTATCCGGAGAACCGGCCTCCACCGCCCTCTGAGGCAGAGAATTCCACAGACTCACAAGTCTTTGGGTGAATTTTTTTTTCCTCATCTCCGTTCTAAATGGCCGACCCCTTATTCTTAAACTGTGTGGCCCCTGGTTCTGGACTCCCCCAACATCGGGAACATGTTTCCTGCCTCTAGCGTGTCCAAACCCTTAATAATCTTATATGTTTCAATGAGATTCCCCCTCATCCTTCTAAACTCCAGAGTGTACAAGCCCAGCTGCTCCATTCTCTCAGCATATGACAGTCCTGCCATCCCGGGAATTAACCTGGTGAACCTACGCTGGGCTCCCTCAATAGCAAGAATGTCCTTCCTCAAATTAGGAGACCAAAACTGCACACAATACTCCAGGTGTGGTCTCACTAGGGGCCTGTACAACTGCACAGGCCCTGCACCTATTGTCTATTGAATGGAGAACTCGGAGGTGGAAGGAAAGAAACAGATTTACTTACTCTCCAGTGTGGGCCGTTTGTACAACTCTGCAAGAGAAAAAACAAGGTTGGTACACATTTCTTATTAAACACGAATACACACTCACACACTTACACACACATTCACACACACATGCACTCACACGCACGCATGCACACACACGCGCACACACACACACTCACACACACACGCAGACACACACACACACTCATGCACATCCACGCGCACACACACATGCGCACACACACACACATGCACACGCACGCACACACAGGGGCACACACACGGGCAGGCATACATACACACAGGGGCACACACACGCACACGCACGCAGGGGCACACACACACGCACACAACACACGCACACACAAACAGGGGCACACACACGGGCAGATATACACACACACACACACGCACACACACACAGAGGCACAGACACGCACACACACACAGGGGCACAGACACGCACACACACACGCACACACACACAGGGGCACAGACACGCACACACACACGCACACACACACAGGGGCACAGACACGCACACACACACAGGGGCACAGACACGCACACACACACAGGGGCACAGACACGCGCACACACACACACGCACACACACAGGGGCACACACACACTACCAACTCCATTCTCCTGCCTTCCCCCCCGTAACACCCTGACACCCGTAGCAATTAAGGATCTATCTATCTCTGCCTTAAAAATATCCACTGGCTTGTGGCCTCCACAGCCGTCTGTGGCAAAGAATCCCACAGATTCACCACCCTCTGACTAAAGAAATCCCTCCTCATCTCCTTCCTGAAGGAATTTCCTTTTATTCTGAGGCTGTGACCTCTGGTCCTAGACACTCCCACTAGTGGAAACAGCCTCTCCACATCCACTCTATCCAGGCATTTCACTGTTTGGTGAATTTCAATGAAGTCCCCCCCTCATATTTCTAAACTCCAGCGAGTACAGGCCCAGTGCCGACAAACGCTCATCGTATGTTAACCCACTAATTCCTGGGATCAACAGACAATTGTCCTGTCTAACGCTCTCTTGAAAGCATTCAGAGAACCGGCCTCCACCACCCTGTGAGGCAGAGAATCCCACAGACTCACATCTTCCCTTTTCATGCCCACTGACTCATGAATGCTTCCTCTAACAATAACCCTTCCCCATTGCAGGCCCTTCGGCCCACAATGTCTGTGCTGTACATGAAGCCAGTATGAAGAAGGGTCTCGACCCGAAACGTCATCTATTCCTTCGCTCCATAGATGCTGCCTCACCCGCTGAGTTTCTCCAGCATTTTTGTCTACCTTCGATTTTTCCAGCATCTGCAGTTCTTTCTTAAACATGATGCCAAGGCCATCTCTTATCTGCCTGCGTGCGATCCATATCAATATACAACAGACAATAGTTGCAGGTGTAGGCCATTCGGCCCATCCAGCCAGTATATGGCAGTCCCGCTATCCTGGGAATTAACCTGGTGAACCTACGCTGCACTCCCTTAATAGCAAGATCGTTCTGGTGAACCTCCTCTGGACCCTCTCCAGAGCCAACACTTCCATCCTCAGATACGGGGACCGAAAACTGCTCACAACCTACCCTTGGTTTTCTTCCGCTTCCAGTAGTAATAAAAGCCGCCACCGATCAGCACGATGAGCAGAAAGACCAGGAACACAATGAAAGCACTGAAGTACTTGGAAACTCTGGGGAAGAATTCATCTGCGGACAGAGGGAGAAAGAGAATGGAGTGTTACACCAATAGACAATAGGTGCAGGAGTAGCCATTCGGCCCTTCGAGCCAGCACCGCCATTCAATATGATCATGGCTGATCATCCAACAATCAGTACCCCGTTCCTGCCTTCTCCCCATATCCCCTGACTCCGCTATCTTTAACATCTCTATCTAACTCTCTCTTGAAAGTATCCAGAGAACTGGCCTCTGAGTCAGAGAATTCCACAGACTCACCACTCTCTGGGTGAAAAGCTTTTTCCTCATCTCCGTTCTAAACGGATTACCCCTTATTCTTAAACTGTGGCCCCTGGTTCTGGACTCCCCCAACATCGGGAACACGTTTCCTGCCTCTAGCGTGTCCAAACCCTTAATAATCTTATATGTTTCAATAAGATCTCCTCTCATCCTTCTAAATTCCATAGTTTACAAGCCCAGCCGCTCCATTCTCTCAGCATATGACAGTCCCGCCATCCAGGGAATTAACCTGGTGAACCTACGCTGGGCTCCCTCAATAGTAAGAATGTCCTTCCTCAAATTTGGAGACCAAAACTGCACACAATACTCCAGGTGTGGTCTCACTAGGGCCCTGTACAACTGCAGAAGGACCCCTTTGCTCCTATACTCAACTCCTCTTGTTATGAAGGCCAATTGGCTTTCTTCACTGCCTGCTGTACCTGCATGCTCGTGAACTTACAGTACCGATGCCCGCCGCGCCCAGCTGCCCCAATGCCTGCGCCCGTCGGATACGTGTGGTGTCCTGACCTGGGATGTGGATCCGGGATACTTGGGGTTCCGTCAGCAGTGGTGCCCGCACCAGGCACGAGACCTCCGCCAGCCCCTGCCGCACCTCCACCGAGCTGGAGATATGGTAGAAGCCGTTGGCATCCCTGGCGGTCCGCGTCCCAGAGCCGTCCAGCCCATCCTTGCGTCCCTGGACCGTCCAGAGCAGGGTGGGCAGGGGGAACCAACCCGTGGAGTTGCACTGCACCTGGATCCCGTCGTCGTGGTAACCTTCCAACCGGAGCGTCGGACGAGCCCCCAAACCTGCGGTGGCGAGAGAGGTCGGTTAGTGAAAGACAGCAACAATGGATGACCAACACCCTGCACCAGCACTGACCTGGTGTTAGAGGCTCAAGGGACCAGTTGGCCAGGAAGGACAATAGACAACAGGTGCAGGAGCACCTTCAAGCCAGCACCGCCATTCAATGTGATCACGGCTGATCATCCACAATCAGTACCCCGTTCCTGCCTTCTCCCCATATCCCCTGACTCCACTATCTTTAAGAGCTCTATCTAGCTCTCCCTTGAAAGCTTCCAGAGAACCGGCCTCCACCGCCCTCTGAGGCAGAGAATGTCCAAGATGCTGCCTCTAAGACGTCATGAAGCTGAGACTCAACGTCTCTCAGACTCTAAGACTACGTCTCCAAGACTCCATGTCACTAATGGGCCAGTCCCAATTAGTGATTTTTTCAGCGACTGCCGGCATTATTGACTGACGTATCAGACCCCCCGAAGATACGCGCCGCGATATTGACGAGCGGTGGTTTTTTTTCAAGTGCCGCAACATTTTTCTCGCCGCTGGATTTTGAAATGTTCAAAATCTTTCGGCCGACCCTGATAAGTCAGTTAATGAAGCCGGCAGTTAGTGAAGACGGCCAAGCGGGATAGAACTTCTGGACAATATTTCAGGCGACTGCCAGTGACTAGGACAATGGAAGGTACACACAATTGCTGGGGAAACTCAGCGGGTGCAGCAGCATCTATGGAGCGAAGGAAATAGGCGACGTTTCGGGCCGAAACCCTTCTTCAGACTGATGGGGGGTGGGGAAAGAAAGAAGGAAAAGGGGAGGAGGAGGAGGAGCCCGAGGGCGGGCGGATGGGAGGGTGGGAGGAGACAGCTAGAGGGTTAAGGAAGGGGAGGAGACAGCACGGGCTAGCCAAATTGGGAGAATTCAATGTTAATGCCATAAGGACGCAAGGACCCCAGACGGAATATGAGGTGCTGTTCCTCCAATTTCCGCTGTTGCTCACTCTGGCAATGGAGGAGACCCAGGACAGAGAGGTCGGATTGGGAATGGGAGGGGGAGTTGAAGCGCTGAGCCACCGGGAGGTCAGGTAGGTTATTGCGGACTGAGCGGAGGTGTTCGGCGAAACGATCGCCCAACCTACGCTTGGTCTCACCGATGTAAATCAGCTGACATCTAGAGCAGCGGATGCAGTAGATGAGGTTGGAGGAGATACAGGTGAACCTTTGTTCCCTTTTGAACACTAGGACAATGGAATTCACCAATGTCAGCGACGGCGACAACCTACGTCACACGGCGACTCGCCTGTAGTTGCCTAAAAAATCGCCTAAGTGGGACTCCAAGACTCCAAAGGGCCTGTCCCACTTGGCGATTTTTTCGGCGACTGCCGGTACCGTTGACTGACGTATCAGGGTTGCCGAAAGATTTTTTTAAATACATGGCGTGATGACGTGCGGTGTTTTTTCAAATGTCGCAACTTTTTTTTTGTCGCCGCTGGGTTTTGAAACGTTCAAAATCTTTCGGCGACCCTGATATGACGCCGGCAGTCGAAATTGTCGCCATTACAATAGGCAATACACAGTAGGTGCAGGAGTAGGCCATTCGGCCCTTCGAGCCAGCACCGCCATTCAATGTGATGACGGCTGATCATCCACAATCAGTACCCCGTTCCTGCCTTCTCCCCATATCCTCTGACTCCGCTATCTTTATGAGCCCTATCTAGCTCTCTATCAGCAGAGAATTCCACAACTCTCAGGGTGAAAATGTTTTTCCTCATCTCCGTTCTAAATGGCTTACTCCTTATTCTTAAATTGTGGCCCCTGGTTCTGGACTCCCCCAACATCAGGAACATGTTTCCTGCCTCTAGCGTGTCCAACCCCTTAGTAATCTTTTATGTTTCAATAAGATTGCCTCTCATCCTTCTAAACTCCAGAGTTTAGGACGACAGATGGCACAATGGGCTAAGTGTTCGGCTGGCAACCGGAAGGTAGCCGGTTCGAATCCCGCTTGGAGTGCATACTGTCGTTGTGTCCTTGGGCAAGACACTTCACCCACCTTTGCCTGTGTGTGAATGTGTGTGAGTGATTGGTGGTGGTCGGAGGGGCCGTAGGCGCAGATTGGCAGCCACGCTTCCGTCAGTCTGCCCCAGGGCAGCTGTGGCTACAGAAGTAGCTCACCACCACCGAGTGTGACTGAGGAGTGAATGAATAATGCGATGTAAAGCGCCTTGAGTATTAGAAAGGCGCTATATAAATCCCATCCATTATTATTATTAGAGTGTACAAGCCCAGCCGCTCCATTCTCTCAGCATATGGCAGTCCTGGGAATTAACCTGGTGAACCTACGCTGGGCTCCCTCAATAGCAAGAATGTCCTTCCTCAAATTAGGGGACCAAAACTGCACACAATACTCCAGGTGTGGTCTCACTAGGGACCTGTACAACTGCAGAAGGAACTCTTTGCTCCTATACTCATTGTTGCCGAATATTTTTCAACATGTTGAAAATGTTTCAGCAACAATGAGCATAGGAGCAATGAGGTCCTTCTGGTGAAAATATTTCAGCGGTGCCTGCAGTCGCCTAAGTGGGACAGGCCGTTTTTAGACTCCAAGACTCTGGTGATCGCTGGGTGGTGGTTGGGGGGGTGGGAGGAGGAGGGGAGGGGGCAGGATCACGGGACAACTCACTAGTGACCTTCAGCGGCACTGCCGCTTGCTCGATGGTCCTCTCGTGCTCCACCATGCACAGGTAGTCACCCTCGTCGGCCAGCCGCACGCCGGCCAGCCGCAGCGAGACGTTGCCGGCGGCCAGCTGCTCGCTGAAGAGCTGCGTGCGGCCCTTGTACGCCTCGTCCTCGTCGTCCGTCACCGCGTGGCCGTCGCGGTACAGGTGGACGACCGTGTGGACCCGGGCGTCACTCCTCATCCACCGGATCTCCATCCCCGGCAGCAGCTTCTCCGGAATCAGCTGGCACTCCAACACGGCAACACCATTCACCATGGCCACGATCGGCGACTGTGGACCCGTCATCTTGAACACCGGCGTGGCTACAAGAACAAAGCACCGGTTATCTCCAACAACCACCGATTATGTCTCTACATAGAAACATAGAAACATAGAAATTAGGTGCAGGAGTAGGCCATTCGGCCCTTCGAGCCTGCACCGCCATTCAATATGATCATGGCTGATCATCCAACTCAGTATCCCGTCCCTGCCTTCTCTCCATACCCCCTGATCCCCTTAGCCACAAGGGCCACATCTAACTCCCTCTTAAATATAGCCAATGAACTGGCCTCGACTACCCTCTGTGGCAGAGAGTTCCAGAGATTCACCACTCTCTGTGTGAAAAAAGTTCTTCTCATCTCGGTTTTAAAGGATTTCCCCCTTATCCTTAAGCTGTGACCCCTTGTCCTGGACTTCCCCAACATCAGGAGCAATCTTCCTGCATCTAGCCTGTCCAACCCCTTAAGAATTTTGTAAGTTTCTATAAGATCCCCTCTCAATCTCCTAAATTCTAGAGAGTATAAACCAAGTCTATCCAGTCTTTCTTCATAAGACAGTCCTGACATCCCAGGAATCAATCTGGTGAACCTTCTCTGCACTCCCTCTATGGCAATAATGTCCTTCCTCAGGTTTGGAGACCAAAACTGTACGCAATACTCCAGGTGTGGTCTCACCAAGACCCTGTACAACTGCAGTAGAACCTCCCTGCTCCTATACTCAAATCCTTTTGCTATGAAAGCTAACATACCATTCGCTTTCTTCACTGCCTGCTGCACCTGCATGCCCACTTTCAATGACTGGTGTACCATGACACCCAGGTCTCGCTGCATCTCCCCTTTTCCTAGTCGGCCACCATTTAGATAATAGTCTGCTTTCCTGTTTTTGCCACCAAAATGGATAACCTCACATTTATCCACATTATACTGCATCAGCCAAACATTTGCCCACTCACCCAGCCTATCCAAGTCACCTTGCAGTCTCCTAGCATCCTCCTCACAGCTAACACTGCCCCCCAGCTTAGTGTCATCCGCAAACTTGGAGATATTGCCTTCAATTCCCTCATCCAGATCTACAGTACATTCCACCAGCTGGTGCTTCAATTGCTGCCTCGTCAACAGTCTGCCTGCCCTTTTTTGTCTAATTTTGCTATTTTTAGTGTGTTTTATCGCAGTCGCTGCCTCAAAAAGGCTGGCAGCATCATCAAAGACCCACACCATCCTGCCCACACACTCATCTCCCTGCTATCTTCAGGTAGAAGGTACAGGAGCCTGAAGACTGCAACAACCAGGTTCAGGAATAGCTGCTTCCCCTCAGCCATCAGGCTATTAAACCAGGCTCGGACAAAACTCTGATTATTAATAACCACTTTTTGTTATTTGCACTTTATCAGTTTATTTATTCATGTGTGTATATATTTATATCATGGTATATGGACACACTTATCTGTTTTATAGTAAATGCCTACTATTTTCTGTGTGCTGAAGCAAAGCAAGAATTTCAATGTCCTATACAGGGACACATGACAATAAACTCACTTGAACTTGTTTTTTAAAAGTTTTATGTTAATGTTCTCGGGTTTGTTTTATGTGTGGGGGAGGGGTGGGCGGGGGTGTGGGGGTTGGAGGAAACTTTTTTCTGTCTTTTACCTTGCCTCAAAGGGCCGAATGGCCTACTCCTGACCCAATGTCAACAGACATTGAGATGAGATTGTTTTCCGGATCGTATCTCCGGTTGCTCTGCGGCCTACCATCGTGGAGCTCGAGTTTGAGCCTCACCGCGGGGCCGTGGACTTACCATCGGAGCCGATCCCTTGCCTGGGATCGACACTCCAACTGCGGCCTGTGGTCTTTAACATCGAGGAGCTCGCAGTCTCGGGTAAGAGACTGATGGCGGGAAGCTTCAAAAGCCGCATGGCGTTCGACCAGCCCCGACCCTGGGGTAGATCGCCCAGCGCGGGGGAGCTGAGATTCACACCCCCCCACCCGATGCAGGAGCTTGATCGCACAGATGAGGAGGCCCACCACCGTCTACGGGAGTGAGATCGTCCCGTCAACGGAAGGCTCAAGGCCCCCGACCGCGGGAGAACGAAGAAGGGAAGAGATTGAACTTTTTTTCACCTTCCATCACAGTGGGGAATGTGGAGGAGTCACTGTGGTGGATGTTTATGTTAAAATGTGTTTTGTGTGTCCTTGATTTTTATTTGTATGACTGTACGGCAAATCAACCTCCTCGTAAGTTGCACAACATACTTGGCTAATAAAGTATGATTGTGATTATGTGATTATGATTTGATTCAGTGTGGAAACAGGACCTTTGCCAAACTTGCCCACACCGGCCAACAATGTCCCAGCTACAATAGTCACACCTGCCTGCGCTTGGTTCAGATGGTCTATATATATATCTTATCTGTTTGGATGGCAGACAGACACAAGCGTATAAAATCATGAGAGGAATAGATCGGGTGGATGCACAGAGTCTTTTACCCAGAGTAGGGGAATCGAGGACCAGAGGACATAGGTTCAAGGTGAAGGGGAATAGATTTAATATAAATCCGAGGGGTAACTTTTTCACACAGTGTATGTATGGGTGTATGGAACAAGCTGCCAGAGCGGGTAGTTGAGGCTGGGACTATCCCAACGTTTAAGAAACAGTTAGACAGGTACATGGATAGGACAGGTTTGGAGGGATATGCCCCAAATGCGGGCAGGTTGGACTAGTGTAGCTGGAACATGTTAGAAGGTGTGGGCAAGTTGGGCCGAAGGGCCTGTTTCCACACTGTATCACTCTGGAGTTTAGAAGAATGAGAGGGGTTCTTATTGAAACATATAAGATTATTAAGGGTTTGGACACGTTAGAGGCAGGAAACATGTTCCCGATGTTGGGGGAGTCCAGAACCAGGGGCCACAGTTTAAGAATAAGGGGTCGGCCATTTAGAACGGAGTTGAGGAAACACTTTTTCACACAGAGAACTGTGAGTCTGTGGAATTCTCTGTCCCAGAGGGCGGTGGAGGCCGGTTCTCTGGATGCTTTCAAGAGAGAGATAGATAGAGCTCTTAAAAATAGCGGAGTCAGGGGATATGGGGAAAAGGCAGGAACGGGGTACTGATTGTGGATGATCAGCCATGATCACATTGAATGGCGGTGCTGGCTCGAAGGGCCGAATGGCCTCCTCCTGCACCTATTTTCTATGTTTCTATGCTTCCAGTACCTTCAAGGCGGCTGCAGGAGGCAACGAATATGGCCGGGGGAGGAGAGGGGAGAGGGGGAAACAGAGGAGGTGACCAACGGAGAGAGGTTTACACAGAGAGAGAGAAGCGGAGATGTTCGAGCAAGTCTCGGCAACTCACCAGCATAGGCGTAGTGGATTGCCTGGCAGAGGATCAGAACCAGGGTCCAACACATCGTCTGCCTGTCCATGCCCGAACTCCAGCATGCCTGCAGGGAAGAGCATTAGCATTAGACAATAGACAACAGATGCAATAGACAACAGATGCCAGCACCGCCATTCAATGTGATCATGGCTGATCATCCACAATCAGTACCCCGTTCCTGCCTTCTCTCCATATCCCCTGACTCCGCTATCTTTAAGAGCCCTATCCAGCTCTCTCTTGAAAGCATCCAGAGAACTTGCCTCCACCGCCCTCTGAGGCAGAAAATTCCACAGACTCACAACTCTCTGGGTGAAAAAGAGTTTCCTCATCTCTGTTCTAAATGGCTTACCCCTTATTCTTAAACTGTGTGGCCCCTGGTTCTGGACTCCCCCAACATCGGGAACATGTTTCCTGCCTCTAGCGTGTCCAAATCCTTAATACTTTTATGTGTTTCAATGAGATCCCTTCTCATCCTCTGAACTCCAGAGTGTACAAGCCCAGCCGCTCCATTCTCACAGCATATGACAGTCCCGCCATCCCGGGAATTAACCTTGTGAACTTACACTGGACTCCCTCAATAGCAAGAATGTCCTCCCACAATAGCTTGTACAAACGGCCCACACTCGAGAGTGAGTAAATCTATTTCCTTCCTTCCACCTCCGAGTTCGCCATTCAACAGACAATAGATGCAGGAGTAGGCCATTCGGCCCTTCGAGCCAGCACCGCCGTTCAATGTGATCATGGCTGATCATCCACAATCAGTACCCCGTTCCTGCCTTCTCTCCATATCCCCTGACTCCGCTATCATTAAGAGACACATCAGTTATTGGAGTGTGGGGTTCCTAGTAATGCCCCCCCCCCCTCCAAGCAGGGATACCCTCCCTCCACATCAGGGACCTGGGGTGGAAGGTACAGCACTGAGGAGTTCCCTGCAACCTGTTTCTCTCGTGTTTCACAGACTCGCCAGCCTCCTGCCACGATCGCGGACTGGATGAGTCTGTGCTCCACGTGTATATAGAGTCATAGAGTGATACAGTGTGGAAACAGGCCCTTCGGCCCAACTTGCCCACACCGGCCAACAATGTCCCAGCTACACTAGTCATAGAGTGATACAGTGTGGAAACAGGCCCTTCGGCCCAACTTGCCCACACCGGCCAACATACCCCAGCTACACTAGTCCCACCTGCCTGCGCTTGGTCCATATCTCTCCAAACCTGTCCTATCCATGTACCTGTCCAACTGTTTCTTAAACTATGGGATAGTCCCAGCCTCAACTGCCTCCTCTGGCAGCTTGTTCCATACACCCACCACCCTCTGTGTGGAAAAGTTACCCCTCAGATTCCTATTAAATCTTTTCCCCTTCACCTTGAACCTATGTCCTCTGGTCCTCGATTCCCCTACTCTGGGCAAGAGACTCTGTGCATCTACCCGATCTATTCCTCTCATGATTTTGTACACCTCTATAAGATCTCCCCTCATCCTCCTGCGCTCCATGGAATAGAGACCCAGCCTACTCAACCTCTCCCTGTAGCTCACACCCTCTAGTCCTGGCAACATCCTCGTAAATCTTCTCTGAACCCTTTTTTGGAGTGTGCGAGGTTCCAATATCTAAAGGGGCTGCTCGTTGCCTTCTGGCTGTGCGTAGGGGAGAGGGTGGGGCCGAAGATGTCCTGGTTCGGTTGTTGTCCAAGCTGGCCATCCGCCAGTCACGGCAGAGTGGAGGCCAATTCTCTGGATGCTTTCAAGAGAGAGTTAGATAGGGCTCTTAAAGATAGCGGAGTCAGGGGATATGGGGAGAAGGCAGGAACGGGGTACTGATTGGGAATGATCAGCCATGATCACATTGAATGGTGGTGCTGGCTGGAAGGGCCGAATGGCCTACACCTGCATCTATTGTCTAGAATGCAGACAAGTGCAAGGTGTTTAATTTTGCGAAGTCAAACCAGGGCAGGACGTACACAGTGAATGGCAGGGCCGTGGGGAATGTTGTACAGCAGAGGCATCTTAGTAAATAATTTATTGACTGTGGCATCACAGGGAGATAAGGAGGTTTATAGGGCAGATGGATTAAGGTGTGCAGGTACAAAGTTCTTCGTCACAGGTAGATAAGAAGTCCAAAAAGTCACGAAAGCATTTAGTATAGATATATTGGGAGTTTATGTTTCAGTGGTACAATAGACAATAGACAATAGGTGCAGGAGTAGGCCATTCAGCCCTTCCAGCCAGCACCGCCATTCACTGTGATCATGGCTGATCATCCACAATCAGTACCCCGTTCCTGCCTTCTCCCCATATCCCCTGACTCCGCTATCTTTAAGAGCCCCATCTAACTCTCTCTTGAAAGCCTCCACAGAACCGGCCTCCACCGCCCACTGAGGCAGAGAATTCCACAGATTCACAACTCTCTGTGTGAAAAGGTCTTTCCTCATCTTTGTTCTAAATGGCCTAACACTTATTCTTAAACTGTGTGGCCCCTGGTTCTGGACTCCCCCAACATCGGGAACATGTTTCCTGCCTCTAGCATGTCCAATCCCTTAATAATCTTATATGTTCCAAAAAGACCACCTCTCATCCTTCTAAACTCCAGAGTGTACAAGCCCAGCCGCTCCATTCTCTCAGCATATGACAGCCCCGCCATCCAGGGAATTAACCTTGTGAACCTACGCTGCACTCCCTCAATAGCAAGAATGTCCTTCCTCAAATTTGGAGAGCAAAACTGCACACAATACTCCAGGTGTGGTCTCACCAGGCCCTGTACAACTGCAGAAGGACCTCTTTGCTCCTATACTCAACTCCTCTTGTTATAAAGGCCAACATGCCATTGGCTTTCTTCACTGCCTGCTGTACCTGCATGCTTACTTTCAGCGAATGATGAACAAGGACCCCCAGATCTCACTGTACTTCCCTTTTCCCCAACTTGACACGACATT
Source organism: Amblyraja radiata (assembly GCF_010909765.2). Taxonomy (NCBI): domain Eukaryota; kingdom Metazoa; phylum Chordata; class Chondrichthyes; order Rajiformes; family Rajidae; genus Amblyraja; species Amblyraja radiata. The sequence continues at coordinate 1,055,672 of NC_045985.1, read as the reverse complement.
CGTGAGGCCAAATTTGGAGTATTGTGTTTTCCATTTTGGTTACCCTGGTACTGGAACGATGTTGTCAAACTGGATAGGATACAGAGAAGATTTAAGCCCCTGTCCACGAGTATGTTCACGAGCTTCTACGAGTAAAAAGTAACAATTTTTTTCATCACGAGTATTTTTTAACTCCTGGACATTTTTTCACACTGTTGATAAAACTTCACGAGTAAAAAAATACTCGTGATGAAAAAAATGGTTACTTTTTACTCGTAGGAGCTCGTGAACATACTCGTGGAAGGTTTGAGGAGTTCATAGAATACCACGAGTTTGATTTCTTTTTAAACTCGGGAGAGTTCTTGGGTAAACTCCCATCGAGGGACAGGGGTTTCACAAGGCTGTTGCCAGGACACAAGGGCCTGAACTATAGGGAGAGATTGGGCAGGCCAGGAATTGTGTTTTCCGTTTTGGTTACCCTGGTACAGGAACGATCTTGTCAAACTGGATAGGATACAGAGAAGATTTAAGCCCCTGTCCAGGAGTATGTTCACGATTCAAGAGTTTATTGTCATGTGTCCCTGATAGGACAATGAAATTCTTGCTTTGCTTCAGCACAACAGAACACAGACGGTATGAATACAGAACAGATCAATGTGTCCATATACCATTGTATAAATATATACACACATGAATAAATAAACTGATAAAGTGCAAATAACAGATAATGGGCCATTAATGTTCAGTTTTGTCCGAGCCAGGTTTAATAGCCTGATGGCTGTGGGGAAGTAGCTATTCTTGAACCTGGTTTTTGCAGTCTTCAGGCTCCTGTACCTTCTACCTGAAGGTAGCGAGGAGATGAGTGTGTGGCCAGGATGGTGTGGGTCTGACGATACTGCCAGCCTTGGTGTGCAGGGGGATGAGCAGTCACTTTGTCGAGAGGTGTATAAGATTTTGAAGTAAATAGATAGGATGAAGACACAGAATCTTTTACTCAGAGTAGAGGAACCAACAACTAGAGGACAATAGATATTGGGGGGGGGGGGGGGGGAAAGATTTAATAGGATCCTTTAATATAGTTTAGTTTAGTTTAGAGATACAGCGCGGAAATAGGCCCTTTGGCCCATCGACCAGCGATCCCCGCACACTAACCCCCTAAGGGACAATTTTTACATTTACCGAGCCAATTAACCTATAAACCTGTACGGCTTTGGAGTGTGGGAGGAAACCGAAGATCTCGGAGAAAACCCACGCAGATCACGGGGAGAGCGTGCAAACTCTGTACAGGCAGCACCCGTAGTCGGGATGGAACCTGCGTCTCCGGCGCTGTAAGGCAGCAACTCTACCGCTGCGCCACCGTGAGCGCCACTGTGATCCTGAGGGGTAACTTTTCCACACAAAGGGTGGTGGGTGTATGGAACAAGCTGCCAGAGGAGGTAGTTCAGGCTGATACCTGAACAACATGTAAAATCCGTTTACACAGATACATGGATAGGAAAGGTTTAAAGGGATATGGGCCAAAATATAGAAACATAAACAATAGGTGCAGGAGTAGGCCATTCGGCCCTTCGAGCCAGCACCACCATTCAATGTGATCATGGCTGATCATCCCCAATCAGTACCCCGTTCCTGCCTTCTCCCCATATCCCCTGACTCCGCTATCTTTAAGAGCCCTGTCTAACTCTCTCTTGAAAGTATCCAGAGATCCAGCCTCCACTGCCCTCTGAGGCAGAAAATTCCTAATTTTCATTCTAAATGGCTTACCCCTTATTCTTAAACTGTGTGGCCCCTGGTTCTGGACTCCCCCAACATCGGGAACATGTTTCCTGCCTCTAGCGTGTCCAAACCCTTAACAATCTTATATGTTTCAATATGGCTGATCATATAAAATCAGTAGCTCGTTCCTGCTTTTTCCCCATATCCATTTATTTCTTCAGCCCTAAGAGCTAAATCTAACTCTCTTGAATACATCCAGTGAACTGGCCTCCACTGCCCTCTGAGGCAGAGAATTCCACAGACTCACCACTCTCTGTGTGAAAAAGTGTTTCCTCGTCTCCGTTCTAAATGGCTTACCCCTTATTCTTAAACTGTGTGGCCCCTGGTTCTGGACTCCCCCAACATCGGGAACATGTTTCCTGGACGTGTTGGGCCGAAGGGCCTGTGTCTATACTCTCTCTACCCGCCTCTAACTAGAGCCTTGCGCTGCCACTGCGGCCGCTGGCCGTGAAACAGAGAGAGATCGCAGGCAATCGACCCGTGTGTGAGTGTGTGTGTGTGTGTGTGTGTGTGTGTCTGTCTGTGAGTGTGTGTGTGTGTGAGTGTGAGTGTGTGTGAGTGTGTGTGTGTGTGAGTGTGTGTGTGTGAGTGTGTGTGTGTGTGTATGTGTGTGTGTGTGTGTGTGTGTGTCTGTGTGTGAGTGTGTGTGTGTGGGTGTGTGTGTGTGTGTGTGTGTGTGTGTGTGAGTGTGAGTGTGTGTGTATGTGTGTGTCAGATTCGGTCTCCTAATCTGAGGAAAGACATTCTTGCCATAGAGGGAGTACAGAGCAGGTTCACCAGACTGATTCCTGGGATGTCAGGACTTTCATATGAAGAAAGACTGGATAGACTCGGCTTGTACTCGCTAGAATTTAGGAGATTGAGGGGGGATCTTATAGAAACTTACAAAATTCTTAAGGGGTTGGACAGGCTAGATGCAGGAAGATTATTCCCGATGTTGGGGAAGTCCAGAACAAGGGGTCACAGTTTAAGGATAAGGGGGAAGACTTTTAGGACTGAGATGAGGAAAACATTTTTTACACAGAGAGTGGTGAATATGTGGAATTCTCTGCCACAGAAGGTAGTTGAGGCCACAGTTCATTGGTTATATTTAAGAGGGAGTTAGATGTGGCCCTTGTGGCTAAAGGGATCAGAGGGTATGGAGAGAAGGCAGGTACAGGATACTGAGTTGGATGATCAGCCATGATCATATTGAGTGGCGGTGCAGGCTCGAAGGGCCGAATGGCCTACTCCTGCACCTATTTTCTATGTTTCTATGTGTGAGACTGTGTGTGTGAGATACGGGACGGGTGGAAACTTCACCCGACAACGCCCCACCCCGCTACCATCTTCCCCACCGGGTCTCCAGTCTCCGCTCCTGCGCCCATTCGGCCCGCGACCCCCCCTGCTAGCCCACCGCGCCCCGACCCCGCGTTCCCTTCTGGTTTACGGTACCTTACAGCCCCGGGGAGGCAGCGGCGGGCAAAGACACTCAAACACTCGCACTTTACTTTCACTTTGGTCCCGAAACACCATCCGTCGGAAACGACAGGCAGGGAGAGAGAGGGAGGGGGAGGGAGGGACAGAAGAGAGAGGGAGGGACAGAGAGAGAGGGAGGGACGAGAGAGAGAGACAAGAGAGAGTAGAGAGAGAGGAGAGAGAGGCACAGAGAGAGAGAGACACACACAGAGAGAGAGAGAACACACAAGAGAGAAGATAGACAGAGAGAGAAGACGAGAGAGACAGAGAGAGGAGAGACAGGAGAGAGAGAGACAGAGAGGAGAGAGAGATTAAGAGAGAGAGCACAGAGAGAGACACATCACAGAGAGAGAGAGAGAAGAAGAGAGAGAGAGAGGGAGCGACAGAGAGAGAGAGACAGAGAGAGAGAGAGAGGACAGAGAGAGAGGCACAGAGAGAGACACACACAGAGAGAGAGAGAGAGAGAGAGAGAGAGAGGGAGACAGAGAGAGACAGAGAGAGACAGAGAGAGAGAGAGAAAGAGAGACAGAGAGAGAGACCGACAGAGAGAAAGAGACAAGTTCAAGTTCAATTCAATTCAATTCAACTTTAATGTCATTGCACAAATACTGAGTATGGGTACAACAAAATGCAGTTTTGTGTCAGTCCGTAGTAGTAGTGCATATAGAAATTAAAAAAAAAGAAGATACAGAATAATCAAAAATACAGAATAATTAAACAATGGGGACGGAGGGACCGGAGAAATCTATCGACGGGACTCCGAGTTCAGCAATACGACGGTATGATTGTAGAAGCTGTTCCTCATCCTACTGGTACGAGACCTGAGGCTCCTGTACCGTCTCCCTGATGGGAGGAGGGCAAACAGTCCATGGTTGGGGTGGGAGGGGTCTTTAATGATCTTCCTGGCCCGTCTCAGACACCGTTTTCAGCGTAGGGCATCCATGGCAGGGAGCGGGGCACCGATGATGTGCTGCGCGGTTTTCCACCACCCGTTGTAGTGCCTTCCTGTCCGCAACAGTGCAGCTGCTGTACCATACCGTGAAGCAGGTGGTCAGGATGCTCTCGATGGTACAGCGGTAGAAGTTGGTCAGAATCTGGGGGGACAGGTGGGCTTTCTTGAGCCTCCTCAGGAAGTAAAGGCGCTGCTGTGCCTTTTGATCAGCTTGGAGGTGTTGAGGGACCAGGACAGATCCTCCGAGATATGTACCCCGAGGAATTTGTAGCTGGAGACGCGCTCCACCTCAGTCCCGTTTATATGGATGGGGGTATGTCTGCCCCCTCTGACCTTCCTGAAGTCGACAATAATTTCCTTCGTCTTCCTTGGAGTTGAGGACGAGGTTATTGTTGGCACACCAGGTTGTCAGGTGCTGGACCTCCTCTCTGTAGGCTGACTCATCGTTGTCACTGATCAGTCCTACCACCGTGGTGTCGTCAGCAAACTTAATGATGGCGTTGGATCCGTACTTAGGGATGCAGTCGTGGGTGAAGAGGGAGTAGAGGAGAGGGCTGAGCACACAGCCCTGTGGCACGCAGTGTTATAGTGGAGGAGGTGAGGTTGTTGACCCTAACAGACTGTGGTCTGTTGGTGAGGAAATCCAGTGTCCAGTTGCAGAGGGAGGTGGTGATGCCAAGTCCGCTGAGTTTGGTGATCAAGCTGGCGGGGATGACAGTGTTAAAGGCAGAGCTGAAATCAATGAACAGCAACCTGATGTAGGAGTTGTTGTTGTCCAGGTGGGTCAGGGCAGAGTGTAGGGCCGCCGATATGGCATCCTCTGTAGACCTGTTGGCCCGGTAGGCAAACTGATGGGGTCCAGTGTGGGGGGAGGCTGGCTTTGAGGTGAGCCAAGATCAGCCGCTCAAAGCACTTTGCGATGACGGGGGTGAGTGCCACTGGGCGGAAATCGTTGAGACTCCCTGTGGCTGACTGTTTGGGCACTGGCACGATGGTTGATGTCTTGAGGCAAGTGGGGACAACACCCTGGGTCAGTGACAGATTGAAAATGTTGGTGAAGACTGGGGATAGTTGTCCAGCACATGCCCTGAGCACCCGCCCGGGGATGCCATCGGGGCCGGCAGCTTTGTGCTCATTCACCTTGCTCAGTGCATCTTGTACAGCAGAGGTGGAGAGACTGAGGGGTTGTTCATTCGGGGGTGGAGCAACTTGATGGCTGGGGTTTTGTTGTCCCGGTCAAAGCGAGCATAGAAATGGTTTAGCTCGTCAGGAAGGGTGGTGTTGTCTGGGGGAGGGGTGTTAACTTTCTGGTAATCGGCAAGGGATTTGATTCCTTGCCACATGCGCCTGGGGTCAGAGTTGTTTTGGAAGTGCTCCTCAATCCGCCGTTTGTGATTGAGTTTGGCATTCCTAATTCCCATTTTCAGATTGGCCCTGGATGAGCTGCATCCCTCAGCGTTGCCAGATCTGAAAGCGGCATCGCGAGCCTTCAGCAGGAGGTCTGACCTCCCTGCTCATCCACGGCTTCTGGTTAGGAAAGGTCTTTATCTCTTTGTGGGTAGTGACATTATCGGTGGAGAATTTTATATAGTCCATAACTGTTGAGGTGTATGAGTTGATGTCCACTTGTGAATTGAAGGTGGACTGAGTAGCAAACAGACTCCAGTCTGTCTGCTGAAACTGCTCCTGTAAAACAGAGACAGCCCCCTCAGGCCAAACCTTCACTGCCCTCATGGTAGGTTTCACACGTCTGATCAGAGGTGTGTATTTGGGGAGCAGGAACAGAGAGAGGTGGTCAGACTGACCAAACGGGGGAGGGGGAGGGCTTTGTAGGCTTCAGTAATATTAGTATAAACTAAGTCCAGAATATTGTTTCCCTCTGGTTGGGCAGGAAACATGCTGATGGAACCTGGGGAGTACAGTTTTAAGGTCGGAGTGGTTGAAGTCACCCGCAACAATAAATGCCCCCTCTGGGTGAGCAGATAGATGTTTGCTGATAGCAGCTTGCAGCTCTTCCATTGCTAGCCTGGCATTAGCGTCCGGGGGTACATAGACTGCAGTGATAACAGTCGATGTGAATTCCTCTGGGCAAATAGAAGGGCCTGCACTTTAACATCAGGTAATCCAGGTCAGCAGAGCAGTGACTACCAATCCTAACAACGTCCGTACACCATGTGTTATTCACATAGATGCACAGTCCGCCGCCCTTGGTCTACCGGAGTCCTCCGCTGTTCTGTCGGCCCTGAAGACAGTGCGCCCCTCCAGCTCGATGGCGTTGTCCGGGATGTTGCCGTTGAGCCATGTTTCAGTAAACATGGCTACAAAACAGAGTGGGCATTACAGGAAGAAGAGGGGGGAACAGGAGGGAACAGGTAGTATTAACAAGATTGAGGATAGGACACACTCACCTAACAGCACATTACAAATATTGGGAAAACACCCTACTGGGCTGTGTGAGGAATGCCATCAGCCAGAAACAGTTCAGCATGCCCTGGTTATATGTAGGAGATATGAAACAGAAAGAGGATTTATGATAATTGAAATGAGGAACATTGGATTGACAGAAATATCAGTAAAGAACATTCTAGAGTTCTAGAGGAGATAGCAAGGACTAGCAAATTTTGCTAGTCCTTGCTGTCTCCTCCCCTTCCTCAACCCTCTAACTGTCTCCTCCCACCCTCCCATCCGCCCGCCCTCGGGCTCCTCCTCCTCCCCTTTTCCTTCCTTCTCCCCCCCCCCCCCCCCCCACCCCCCCATCAGTCTGAAGAAGGGTTTTCGGCCCGAAACGTCGCCTATTTCCTTCGCTCCATAGATGCTGCTGCACCCGCTGAGTTTCTCCAGCAATTTTGTCTACCTTCGATATTCCAGCATCTGCAGTTCCTTTTTGAACAAGAAGTAGAAGAAGTTCCGTTTCCACGCGATGGACCCTACACGGTCCGCTTACAGATACAAATAGAGATATACATCTGAAGAAGGGTTTTATGTGTGATTCCCTGGGAAACGCCTTCTCATTTTGCACTGTACAACTGCTGCTTTGCAAGATAAAGGTTTAAGAAGGAACTGCAGATGCTGGAAAATTGAAGGTAAAGACAAAAATGCTGGAGAAATTCAGCGGGTGCAGCAGCATCGTCTATGTGGAGCGAAGGAAATAGGCGACGTTTCGGGTCTGAAGAAGGGTCTCGACCCGAACGTTGCCTATTTCCTTCGCTCCACATACATGCTGCTGCACCCGCTGTGTTTCTCCAGCAGGTACACAAAATTGCTGGGGAAACTCAGCGGGTGCAGCAGCATCTATGGAGCGAAGGAAATAGGCGACGTTTCGGGCCGAAACCCTTCTTCATTAACTGTAAAAGTCTGGAGAAGGGTTTCGGCCCGAAACGTCGCCTATTTCCTTCTCTCCATAGATGCTGCTGCACCCGCTGAGTTTCCCAGCAATTTTGTGTACCTTCGATATTCCAGCATCTGCAGTTCCCTTTTGAACACGTGTTTCTCCAGCACTTTTGTCTACCTGCTTCTTCTTTTCGTGTCTTTGAAGCTGGTTGACTATATGACAGTTTCCCATTCCTTTACACAGTCCTTTTCGTTTTTGTTGAACACTGCAAGATCCTTTGAGCTGCACTGGTTGGGTAGTAGGGGGCAGACAAGGCAGTGCTGCATTGTATGGTCCTCTTCTCCACATTCACAGGTGATTTGGCCAGTTTCATAGCCCCATCTGGCCATGGCAGCTTTTGATCGCCCTGTTCTTGTTCTCAGGCCTTCGATCTTCCAGCATCTGCAGTTCCTCCTTATACATTGGTCAGCTTGAGTTTGTCCCCGCACCAGAGAGACGGCCGGGGGGGGGGGGGGGGGGGGGGGGGGGGGGGGGGGGGGGGGGGGGGGGGGGGGGGGGGGGGAATGAAGGAACTACCAGCGCCGGATTAAGGACTCGAGCCCCTGGAACACAGAAAATATTATGGTGCCCCCATATATATATGTAATACAAAATAAAAACAATACTAACTCTCTGTCTCAGTCTCTCCAGGGCACGAAATTAACGTTTGCCCGGGTGCAAATGGCCACTTAACGTCCTGCCGGGCAACCTAAAAGTCGTGGCATTTTGCTCGGCTTGGCAAGCACCCGGGACACCTGCCGTTCAACTCTGAGCCGGCTCATTCTCTCTATCTCTCTCTCTCTCTCTCCGCCGGGTTTCCGCTCTCCGGCCGCTCCTCATCCGCCGGCACGGCCGGCCGCCTTGCACATGCGCACCGCCACGGCCGGCACATCCTCGGCTGCCCTGAACATGCGCACTGCCACGGCCAGCACAGCTTCACACATGGTGAACAAAGAGCGACGGGGGCAGCGTATCTCCCCCAGGTCCGCGCTGGACCTTCACACTGCCGGGTCCGCGTTTGAGCTTCACTCTGCCGGGTCCGCGTTTGAGCTTCACTCTGCCGGGTCCGCGTTTGAGCTTCACTCTGCCGGGTCTGCGCTAGGGAGAAAGGACCAAAGATGCTAGAGGATACTCTAGTATCTTTGGAAAGACAGCGAACTTCTTCACCCAGAGAGTTGTGAGTCTGCGGAATTCTCTGCCACAGAAGGCACTGGAGGCCAATTCATTGGATGCTTTCAAGAGAGAGTTAGATAGAGTTTAATTTGGCGGTGTCAGGGGATATGGGGAGAAGGCAGGAACGGGGTACTGATTGTGGATGATCAGCCGCACTGGCTTGAAGGGTCGAATGACCTACTCCTGCACCGATGTTTCTGTGTCTCCTCTCCGAGTTTTTTAAAATATTATACAATTACTTTTATTCAAAACATAAAATTAAACATACAGAGCATTAACACGATCAAAACCGCCTATGTACAAACTAACGATCAACAAATTAATATAACTCCAACTTTATCAACAAGACACCTGACCTCCCGCGGCGTCTAGGTGTCTTGACCACGGACGGCCTCCAGAGTCCACATGGACACCGTGTGTGTGTTCCCTCTCCAGGTTACTTTCTGTCGCGAGACTGCACAAGGGTGGTAAAACTGCAAACATTACTCAATGAATGCTTACATAAGTTTAAGGCAATTGGACTGCAGTCTAAGGCCGTGGTTTGTGACCAAGGCCCAAGCAATGTTCGACTCTACAACAACTTGAGGATGACCGAGTCATCCTTTCTTCATCCAAGGAGTAGCCAAGATCTTTTGCCTGCATGACCCACCACACTTGCTAAAAAACACGAGATCAAATTTGGAGAAGTATGTTTTTGAGGTCATTGGAGAGGATGGCAGAAAGAAACTTATCAAGTGGGCACATATTCGCCCATTTTTTGAAATCGAATTACAGCTGCGCATTAAAAAAGTCCATAAACTGACCAGAGGCAACCTTGTTCTAAACAGCTTCTCCAAAATGAGAGTCAACAAAGCAGCGCAGGTGCTCAGCCATTCGGTAGCAGCAGGCGTCTACACCTATTCATCTATTGGAAAGTTGCCTGCGGAGACTGCTTATACTGCGGAGTTCATTACAATGATAGACAGACTGTTTGATTCATTTAACAGCAGGTTTGTCAAGGACAAAGGAAAATTGAGGAGGCCCATGTCTGAAAACTCTGCACATTGGTCATTCTTTGAATCATGCTTGCCTGTACTGCAAAGCTTAAATGTGCTGAGAGCAATAAATGTATTGTTTGTCAAAGGATGGCAGCTTGCAATTTCTTGCATTTTACAGCTGTGGCAACACATAAAGGGAAATGCAGATGCTCGTTTTATGCTCACATCAAGGCTTCATCAGGATGTCGTTGAGAATTTATTCTCGACCATTCGGCGAAAGGGCGGATTCCGAGAAAATTCATCAGCGAAGGAGTTTCTCTGTGCTTTTAGAATGGTCATGGTAGCTGAACCGATAAAGCCTTCTCTGAGTGCAAACTGTTCACCTGACAATGTGAAATTTCTCTCATCAAAATTGTTCGGCACGGACTTGTAGGGCCGAGATGGCCTGTTTCCGTGCTGTAATTGTTATATGGTTATAACTTGACCATTAAAACGAAGTGTAGGAAAGGCACATAAGTGAAGTACATGATTTTATTAAATTATATATTGATGAAATACACTCGTTTATATACATTGTGTGAAATTGTGATTTGTTAACTGCACAAAACATTGCAAATGGCGATTTATTTTTTATTGTGTCTACGTTGGACATTTTGCTCTTTGGTGTAAGCAGGGGTGGGGCTTTCATTGTTACATAGGTTTAATTGTACATCACTTTCACTGGTTAGCTGATATGCTGAACACTGCAACCCTGTATATCTCACACACAGAATAATGTGAAATATGTAAATCTTACTATGCATGTCAGAAATAAAGTGTTAACCATGTTAATGGATTTTTATTATGAATTATTTAAAATTGAGTGGGTTGGTGCAATATACTGCTAATATGTCGTTATGAGATATTCACATTAAAATCTTACCATGAATGACAGAAATGAAAATTGTTATCCTGGTTTGTTTATGGATCTTGCTTTTGAATTATTTAAAATTGAGTGACTTGGTGCAATATTGGTGCCATTTGCTGCTAATATGTCGTCATCAGATATTCAGCATTAAAAAGAGAGAGAAAAAATCACAATAAAAGTGAAAAGATGCCTATGTTCCTTCCACAGTGTGCGGGTAGTCTGGCCCGGGGGGGGGGAGTTGAGGGGTGGGATAGGGCCTAGCGTGTGTGAAGTAGCGGGGAGGTTTACAATGTTTATTATTTAATGTCCCTTGTCTAGTCTGAAATAAAGTTCATCATTGGATATAAAAATCAGAAGAAATATAATTGTGTGTGTTATATGATTATATACATTTATATCACATTCATGTATGTGTGTTCTTTCCAGCAGATTCAGATTCAATTTTAATTGTCATTGTCAGTGTACAGTACAGAGACAACGAAATGCATTTAGCGTCTCCCTGGAAGAGCGACATAGCAAATGATTTGAATAAATAATAATAAGTGTCCGGGGGGAGGGGGGGTGATTGGCAGTCACCGAGGTACGTTGTTGATTAGAGTGACAGCCACTGGGAAGAAGCTGTTCCTGGACCTGCTGGTTCGGCAACGGAGAGACCTGTAGCGCCTCCCGGATGGTAGGAGGGTAAACAGTCCATGGTTGGGGTGAGAGCAGTCCTTGGCGATGCTGAGCGCCCTCCGCAGACAACGCTTGCTTTGGACAGACTCAATGGAGGGGAGCGAGGAACCGGTGATGCGTTGGGCAATTTTCACCACCCTCTGCAATGCCTTCCGGTCGGAGACAGAGCAGTTGCCATACCATACTGTGATGCAGTTGGTAAGGATGCTCTCGATGGTGCAGCGGTAGAAGTTCACCAGGATCTGAGGAGACAGATGGACCTTCTTCAGTCTTCTCAGGAAGAAGAGACGCTGGTGAGCCTTCTTGATCAGAGTTGAGGTATTGTGGGTCCAAGAGAGGTCATCGGAGATGTTGACCCCCCAGGAACCTGAAGCTAGAAACACGTTCCACCTCCGTCCCGTTAATGTGGATGGGGGTGTGCGTGCCGCCCCTGGACTTCCTGAAGTCTACAATGAGCTCCTTGGTCTTCTTGGAGTTAAGGGCCAGGTTGTTGTCAGCGCACCATGCTGCTAAGTGCTGGACCTCCTCCCTGTAGGCCGACTCATCGTTGTTGCTGATGAGGCCAATCTAGTCAGTTGTATGCTCATGGAATAAAACCATCCTTAAGTTATACATCTTTTGTAAATGTTGCTCAAAACATATTTAATTTTGTGAAATTCTTCAATTAGATAACCCCACCATTACAGGCAGATCTCATTCCACTCTCTGTCTATTGGGAAGACCAGACCCCTTTTTATTTGTGGAGAAACAACTCCATAGAAAATAGAAAATAAGCACAAAAACATTCAGTAACATTCCAGGGCCAGAGCAACTGGAATCTTCATATTGCTATTATTGGTAATTTTCTTTCTTAATGTATTTTTTAAATCATTTCTTTTTAAATGGCTCATATGCTGTGTTTGAGTCAAATTTTATAAACATTTTATTCTTTAACAAGAATGAACAGAATTATGAATCTAACCCTATATCCCACACAAAAGCGGTTCCCGCGCAACGTTGATTACACTGCGAGTCTGGTCGGGTAGGTTGCGGTTACTAATGTCCCGGGGACAAATGCCCGGAATCTGCCCCGTTTCCTGCTACACGGCAGCCAATTGCATTACTGAACGGCAGCATATTTGCATTTTGCAGGAGTTGTCTATCTTGTTCCGCTAGACAGAGGAGCTTTGTGATTGGGCGCCCGCAGTTTCACTCGGCAGCCGCCGCTGCCTCCAGGGCTCCAAGGTATCGTAATACAGAGGGAAACGCGGGCCGGGGGTGGGGGGGAGACGGTGGGAGATCGACGGGGGGTGACCGGGGGGCGAACCCCCCACCACCAATTTTTTGTAATCGCGATTTTAAAACTATAAATGTTCAATTTGCGGGATAGAGATAGAGAGGGGGCGGGACCGCGTGATGGAGAGACGGCGCCGATTGGACGAGAGAGACGTCGGTCAGCTGGCAGTGGGGGCGGGACATGAAGATTCAGCGCTGTGATTGGAGGAGGGAGGTGTCAGTCAGAGGCGGGGGGCGGGACCGTCTATTCCACCATCACCTTGAGTTGCAGGAACCGGTGTAACCAGCCCCTGTTTTACAATTGTCTATCCTCCTTGTTTCCCCTCCCGGCCGCTGCCGCCCCGACCACCTCACCTCACCCCCCCACCATCTCTCCCCACTTCTCCCCCCCTCTTCCCACTCCCCACTTCGCCCCCCACTCACCACTTCTCCTCCCCTCTCCCCCCTCTCCCCACTCCCCCCCTCTCCCCACTTCCCCCCCCCCCCTCTCCCCACTCCCCCCCCCCCCCCCTCTCCCCACTTCCCCCCCTCTCCCCCACTCCCCCCCCTCCCCTCTCCCCACTCCCCACCTCTCCCCACTCCCTCCCACCCCCCCTCTCCCCACTTCCCCCCCTCTCCCCCACTCTCCCCACCCCCCCCCCCACCTCTCCCCACTCCCCCCCACCCCTCTTCTCCCCACTCCCCCCCTCTCCCCACTTCCCCCCCACCTCTCCCCACTCCCCCACCGCTCCCCACTCCCCCCCTCTCCCCACTCCCCCCCCGATGTGAACAGTGTGATTACATTCAGATTCAGATTCAGATTCAATTTTAATTGTCATTGTCAGTGTACAGTACAGAGACAACGAAATGCATTTAGCATCTCCCTGGAAGAGCGACATAGCAAATGATTTGAATAAATAATAATAATAATAAGTGATAATAAGTGTCCGGGGGGGTGGGGGGGTGATTGGCAGTCACCGAGGTACGTTGTTGAGTAGAGTGACATCCGCCGGGAAGAAGCTGTTCCTGGACCTGCTGGTTCGGCAACGGAGAGACCTGTAGCGCCTCCCGGATGGTAGGAGGGTAAACAGTCCATGGTTGGGGTGAGAGCAGTCCTTGGCGATGCTGAGCGCCCTCCGCAGACAACGCTTGCTTTGGACAGACTCAATGGAGGGGAGCGAGGAACCGGTGATGCGTTGGGCAATTTTCACCACCCTCTGCAATGCCTTCCGGTCGGAGACAGAGCAGTTGCCATACCATACTGTGATGCAGTGTGTGATTAGATGAATGAATTACATAGTGCAAGGGTAAGACAAAATCAACTCAAATACAGCATATGAGCCATTTAAAAGGAAATGGTTTAAAAAACATTAAGAAAGTACATTGGTAATTTGGCCTGGACAGGAAACCAAAGAAACGAAACTCTGAAAACCAAAGATCTTACAGCAGTAACCACAGGCTGTGCAATAGGATCTTTGCTGAAAACCACCAACAGTTGTTTGAGTTGTTTTCGCCTATTTTTACATTAGGGGGCGGGGCTCTGGATCGACGTCAGTGCCCGTGGCCCCTCCCCTCTCCCGGCACTCTCGAGCAATGCGCCTGCGCCGCATCGGCGTTCGGCCCCGCCCCCTTGTTGTTTCAGCTGCGCTCACGTCATCGGGGAGTTTCCCATTCCCTTCCAACTGCAGCATAGAAATCAATCAATCAATCAACCTTTATTGTCATCTTGCAAGCAACAGTTGTACAGTGCAAAATGAAAAGACGTTTCCCAGGGAATAGCGGAGCATCGCACATGAAATTTAAAACATTTCACACATAATAACACTAAAAACAATCCAGTCCCTGATGGAACAGTATAAATAATAATAATGGGTGGGATTTATATAGCGCCTTTCTAGATACTCAAGGCGCTTTACATCGCATTATTCATTCACTCCTCAGTCACACTCGGTGGTGGTGAGCTACTTCTGTGGCCACAGCTGCCCTGGGGCAGACTGACGGAAGCGTGGCTGCTAATCTGCGCCTACGGCCCCTCCGACCACCACCAATCACTCACACACATTCACACACAGGCAGAGGTGGGTGAAGTGTCTTGCCCAAGGACACAACGACAGTATGCACTCCAAGCGGGATTCGAAACGGCTACCTTCCAGTCGCCAGCCGAACACTTAGCCCATTGTGCCATCTGTCGTCAAAGTTAAATAGTTAAAATCAGGTAAAAGACAACGTTAAAATACAATAAAACCAATCATAAAAATGTCCGGGGCAGCTGATTTGAGTGGCCAGTGCCAGTTATTAAAGTGGCCAGTGCCAGTTACTAAGGTGTCCGTGCCAGCCGCAGAATCAAGTGACTGTGAGTACAGAGTGACTGTTTAGCAGCCTCATAGCCTGTGGTAGGAAGCTGTTTAGCAGTCTTGTAGGCTTTGATGCTTCGATATCTCTTGCCTGATGGCAGGAGATCCAGGTGTATGTGGAGGGGGTGCAGTTTGTCCTTAGCAATTCTCTGAGCTTTTTTCAGACAGCGGCTCTGGAACAGTTCTTGTACCGAGGGTAGGGAGACGCCAATAATCCTCTCTGCTCCCCTCACTACCCTCTGCAGAGCCTTCCTGTCCGAGCAGTTGCAGGTGGAGTACCACGTATTTATGCAGTACGTGAGCACAGACTCCACCGTACCCCTGTAGAAAGTCCTGAGGATGTTGGTGGGGAGTGAGGCCTCAGAAACAGACAATAGGTGCAGGAGGAGGCCATTCGGCCCTTCGAGCCTGCACCGCCATTCAATATGATCATGGCTGATCATCCAACTCAGTATCCTGTACCTGCCTTCTCTCCATACCCCCTGATCCCTTTAGCCACAAGGGCCACATCTAACTCCCTCTTAAATATAGCCAATGAACTGGCCTCAACTACCTTCTGTGGCAGAGAATTCCACAGATTCACCACAAGGATTTGAGTATAGAAGCAGGGAGGTTCTACTGCAGTTGTACAGGGTCTTGGTGAGACCACACCTGGAGTATTGCGTACAGTTTTGGTCTCCAAATCTGAGGAAGGACATTATTGCCATAGAGGGAGTGCAGAGAAGGTTCACCAGACTGATTCCTGGGATGTCAGGACTGTCTTATGAAGAAAGACTGGATAGACTTGGTTTATACTCTCTAGAATTTAGGAGATTGAGAGGAGATCTTTATAGAAACTTACAAAATTCTTAAGGGGTTGGACAGGCTAGATGCAGGAAGATTGCTCCCGATGTTGGGGAAGTCCAGGACAAGGGGTCACAGCTTAAGGATAAGGGGGAAATCCTTTAAAACCGAGATGAGAAGAACTTTTTTCACACAGAGAGTGGTGAATCTCTGGAACTCCCTGCCACAGAGGGTAGCCGAGGCCAGTTCATTGGCTATATTTAAGAGGGAGTTAGATGTGGCCCTTGTGGCTAAGGGGATCAGAGGGTATGGAGAGAAGGCAGGTACGGGATACTGAGTTGGATGATCAGCCATGATCATATTGAATGGCGGTGCAGGCTCGAAGGGCCGAATGGCCTACTGCTGCACCTAATTTCTATGTTTCTATGTTTCTGTGTGAAAGAGCAGGTCAGGGTTCACACGGCAGGGGAAGGGGTGGGGGCAGGGGTGGTTGAGGGGGAGAGAGGGGTGGTTGAGGGGGAGAGAGGGGTGGTTGAGGGGGCAACTGGAACATGAATTTGTAAGATATTCTAACCAAGAAGCAGCACAGGAGTGATCTCTGCTCCCCAACCCACGGTGACTCATTCTCTACAAACCCCACTCGACCGAAGCATTCACCATTAGGTCCTCTGGTGCAGCAGGAGACATGTTGGTGGAAGTTAGGGAGTGATTTCTTGAGATTTGCCTTATTGAAGTCCCCAGCAATGGTGGTAAATGCCTCGGGGTAAGACGTCTGGTGTTGGTTGACCACGGCGTGCAGCTCCACCAGTGCCAGACGGACGTCTGCTTGGGGTGGGATGTAGACCGCGGTCAGGATGATGGAGGTGAATTCCCTCGGAAGGTAGAAGGGGCGACACTTCACCGCCAGATGTTCGAGGTGTGGAGAGCAGGAGTTGGACAGGACTGCCACGTCTGAACACCACGCAGAGTTGACCATGAGGCAGACGCCCCCTCCTCTCCCTTTCCCAGATGCCTGTGTACGGTCCATACGGTGGATGGAGAACCCTTTAGGCTGGACCGCTGAGTCTGGGGAGCTGGGGGTGAGCCATGTCTCTGTGAAACAGAACACAGACCACCCACCCGCCCCTCCCTCAACCATCCCTCCCCTCTCTCAATCACCCCTCCCTCCTCAACCCAAATTATGAGGCAATTCATCAAATTTTAAACAGTAACCGGCAGGCTTTTACAGACCGGCCTACTCCTGCATCTGTTGTTCACTGTTTCTAACCGCTGTTGTTCACTCAGTCCGACACCTCCCTCTTTGTCCCACAGCCTGGAGTTGGTGCACATTAAGGGGCAGGAGATTGCAGCCTTCACTTGATCTGCCCGGTTTTGACTGATGCAATCAACCGGGCGTGCACAATCAAATACGACTTTAGGCTGTGCACGCCATATACAAGAAGAAGAAGCGCAGACGTGACTGTGACCGGGACACCGCGAGGATGCGACCCTCTGTCTGCAAGGCCGTGGGTCAGCTGTGGCTGCTGACAGGTACACAGAGAGGCCACTCGGCCCGCGCGTTGCTGCTGTCCGCGGGGTCAGGAGTGGACATTTGTCAACACAAAACACCGAGTGCTGGAGGAACTCAGCGGGTCGGGCAGCATCTGTGGAGGCAATGGACAGGCGACCCTTCAGACTGATGGGGGAGAGAGGGGGAGGGAGAGAAAGCTTGAATAGAAGTGGGGGGCGGGGGCCTGTGAAGTGATAGGTGGAAGAAGGAACTGTACATTCTGGTTTAAACTGAAGATAGACACAAAATACTGGAGAGAAGGAATGGGTCGAAAAAGGGTCTCGACCCGAAACGTCGCCCATTGCTTTTCTCCAGAGATGCTGCCTGACCCGCTGAGTTACTCCAAAATGTTGTGTGTATCTTTGGTTTAAACCAGTTCAGTTGAGTTTAGTTTATTGTCACGTGTACGGAGATACAGTGAAAAGCTTTTGTTGTGTGCTAACCAGTCAGTGGAAAGACAATACATGTTTACTCTCAAGCCAGCTACAGTGTACAGATACATGATAAGTTCCTTCCTATACTTCAACAATAAGGTGTGGGTTTAAAGTGAGAGGGGCCACGTTCAATAAGTATGTGAGGGGTTTCATGCGGGTGGTGAAAACAGGAAGACAGATTACTATCTAAATGGTGTCAAGTTGGGAAAAGGGGAAGGACAACGGGATCTGGGGGTCCTTGTTCATCATTCACAGCAGGTATAGCAAGCAGTGAAGAAAGCCAATGGCATGTTGGCACCTACTCCTGCACCTATTGTCTATTGAAGCAGGCAGATACAGTGACCATTGTTGTGTTGCAGGACTCTACACTGTAGCGATGTGCAGAGCAGGAACGACAGCCACCGCGGGCTCCATCACCACCGTCCCCGTGGGTAGGTCGGTCAGGTTCCCCCTCCTACATCACAGCCTGGAGAGGTTCAGGGTGGCGATGGGACGGCTCCATCCCTATCGTGGAATCCTGGCCTGGAAGTCTAGCAGCCCGGAGTCTCCACACTGGGTCAACCCGTCCTACAGGGACAGGGTCTGCTTCCAACGAGACGCCTTCATCGAACTGCGGGCCCTGGGGCTGGGTGACCAGGGGACGTACGAGATAGAGACAATATACTATGGGAGAGAGCTGTACAACCTGGACAACTTTGAGCTGCGTGTGGTTGGTGAGTAGCATCGTGGAGAGTTGTACAGCACCCAGTCTGGCCCTTCGGCCCACATGGTCCATGCTGACCCACTGGGCATTCTGGCCTAGTCCCACCCACCTGCCCACAGCATTCTGAACCCTTTCTCTCCGTGAATGAATGAAACTTTATTGCTACAAGTTCTTTGTTTTTCACACCCAAGGTACACAAAGTGTCGCCACCTAAAGGGCACCGACAGAGTTGCAAATAATTCCATTTTACACAAAGCATTTTTACACATTCCATTTGTGGCCCCCCTTAGTTCCACGCCGAGATGGAATTCTCTGCCTCAGAGGGCGGTGGAGGCCGGTTCTCTGGATACTTTCAAGAGAGAGTCACACAGAGCTCTTAAAAATAGTGGAGTCAGGGGATATGGGGAGAAGGCAGGAACGGGGTACTGATTGGGGATGATCAGCCATGATCACATTGAATGGTGGTGCTCGCTCGAGAGGCCGAATGGCCTACTCCTGCGCCTATTGTCTATTGTCTATGTGATAGGAGTAAAATGAGGCAATGTGGCCCAAGTCGATTCCGCCATGGCTGATCTATCTCTCTCTCCCAACCCCATACTCCTGCCTTCTCCCCATAACCTCTGACACCGCACCAATCAAGAATCTATCTATCTCTGCGGTTAAAATACAGCCGCTGTGGCAAATAATTCCACAGATTCACCACCCTCAGGTTTTCTCCTCCTCCATCCTAAAAGAAAGTTCTTTAATTCTGAGGCTGTGACCTCTAGTCCTGGACTCTCCCACGAGTGGGAACATCCTCTCCACATCCAAATCCAAAATCAACCCAACCTCTCCCTGTAGCTGAAACCATCTAATCCAGGCAGCATTCTGGTAAACTACCCTTGCACCTTCTCCAATCCCTCCACATCTCCCCTGTAATGGGGACCAGAACTGTACGCAATAAGTCAGTTTGGTATTCCGACTGCGCTGCCCAGGTCATAGGTCACTCGCGATAAACATTGTCGGCAGGTGTGCTGCTGCATGAATACAGACCTGCATTTAATCCATAGTCAGGATCGAACCCGGGTCCCCGGAGATGTCCGGGTGATCCTGGACTGACTGAACACCAACCAGCCCGGAACAGTGGCGACCCAGACTTACAGCCAGCACGGGAAAGGAGGTCTAATCC
>NC_045985.1:709787-797912 GCF_010909765.2 Amblyraja radiata | reverse complement strand
GAGGAAATGTGTGGTGTTATGTCTGTCTTGAAGCTGTCGTGGCACTGTAATTTCCTGTAAAGGATTATTAAAGGTATAATCAATTTACCATGTACGTCCTATTTTGATTTGTCCTGCCAAGATGTAGCACCTCACACTTATCAACATTAAACTCCATCTGCCATCTATCAGTCCACTCTTCCAAATGGCCTAAATATCTCTGTGGACTTTGGAAATCTACTTCATTATCCACAACACCACCTATCTTAGTATCATCTGCATACTTACTAATCCAATTTACCACACCATCATCCAGATCATTGATGTACATGACAATCAACAGTGGACCCAACACAGATCTCTGTGGCACCCCACTAGTCACTGGCCTCCAACCTGACAAACAGTTATCCACCATTACTCTCTGCCGTCTCCCATTCAGCCACTGTTGAATCCATCTTACTACTCCACCATTAATACCCAACAATTGAACCTTCTTAACCAACCTTCCATGTGGAACCTTGTCAAAGGCCTTACTGAAGTCCATATATACAACATCCACCGCTTTACCCTCATCAATTTCCCGAGTAACCTCTTCAAAAAATTCAAGAAGATTAGTCAAACATGACCTTCCAGGCACAAATCCATGTTGACTGTTCCTAATTAACCTACAAACCTGCACGTCTTTGGAGTGGGAGGAAACGGAAGATCTGGGTGGGAAGAGACTGGGTGGGATCAATGAATCCTGGGCACCAGTTAGGACTGCAAATATCCTGGACAGGCTCGGCTCATAAGACTAGCCTCCTGAAAGTAAGCATGCAGGTACAGCAGGCAGTGAAGAAAGCGAATGGCATGTTGGCCTTCACAACAAGAGGAGTTGAGGATAGGAGCAAAGAGGTCCTTCTGCAGTTGTACCGGGCCCTAGTGAGACCACACCTGGAGTATTGTGTGCAGTTTTGGTCTCCAAATTTGAGGAAGGACATTCTTAATATTGAGGGAGTGCAGCGTAGGTTTACACGGTTAATTCCCGGGATGGCGGGACTGTCATATGCTGAGAGAATGGAGCGGCTGGGCTTGTAGCTGGGAGTTTAGAAGGATGAGAGGCTATATTATTGAAACATAAAAGATTATTAAGGGTTTGGACCTGCTAGAGGCAGGAAACATGTTCCCGATGTTGGGGAAGTCCAGAACCAGGGGGCCACCGTTTAAGAATAAGGGATAGGCCATTTAGAACAGAGATGAGGAAACCCTTTTTTCACACTGAGAGTTGTGTATCTGTGGAATCAAGAGAGAGCTAGATAGGGCTCTTAAAGTTAGTGGAGTCAGGGGATATGGGGAGAAGGCAGGAACGGGGTACTGATTGTGGATGATCACATTGAATGGCGGTGCTGGCTGTAAGGGCCGAATGGCCTACTCCTGCACCCATTGTCTATGGTCTAATAGGTTTAAGGTGAGGGGGGAAAGATTTAATAGGAATCGGAGCGGGTAACGTCTTCATGCAAAGGGTGGTGGGTGTATGGAACGAGTTGCCAGAGGAGGTAGATGAGGCCGATACTATTGCAACGTTTAGGAAACATTTGGACAGGTACGTGGATAGGACAGGTTTAGAGGGATATGGACCAAATGCAGGCAGGTGGGACTAGTGTAGATGGGACATGTTGGCCGGTGTGGGCAAGTTGGGCCGAAGGGCCTGTTTCCACACTGTATCTATCACTCTATGACTAGAGTGTGGATTTTGTACAATGGCCCCTCTTGTTTACAGGATCAGTAGACTGTTTATGTACACTTGCTGACCTGGGGTACGGTAATACTCTACTGGACTGTTTGTAATCAAAAATATAATTTCAGTGTGTAGCATTTCACACCTGTGACAATAAAAGTGCCAATGAGATTCCGACAACTGCGTGCGTGTTCAATTTGTAAACTGAACAAAAACAGGAAGGGGGACCAGGAGGGGAGGTGATGGAACGGAGGTCTGGCCCACCGCACCCTCGAGGTCGGCTGTGGGAGGCTCCCACTTCTGTGGCGAGGAAGAGACCGTGTTCCACGTCTACGTGCAATGTGACAGGTTGCAGCCCCTGTTCGACTATGTGAAGGGGCTGCTCCTCAAGTATTGGCTACATTTTAGCCCCGCACTCCTGATATTTGGGCATCCGGTACAGAGGGGGGAGGGGGGTGGGGGATCTCCCTGTCCGTCTGCTCCTGGGCCTGGTCAAGATGGCCATTCGCGGGTCCAGTCAGCGGGCAGTCTATGGCCACACCGGGGTCGGCTGCCTGCCCCTTGTCTGGGCCCACATCCGTGCCTGCGTGTCCCTGGAGAGAGAACACACACGCGGTGTCCACGGGGACCCTGGAGACCGTACGTGAACGCTGGTCACCGCGGGAGGTTGAGTGTACTGTTGATAAAGTTGGCGTTATATTAATTTGTTGATCATTTGTTTGTACATAGGCAGACTTTGTTTGTGTTAATACTCTGTATGTTTAATTTTATTTTTGAATAAAAGTAATTGTATAATATAAAATAAAACGACGGGGAACAAAGGTGGACGGGCAAGGAGACATAGAAACATAGCTGCAGGAGGAGGCCATTCGGCCCTTCGAGCCAGCACCGTAATTCAATGTGATCATGGCTGATCATCCCCAATCAGTACCCCGTTCGTGCCTTCTCCCCATATCCCCTGACTCCGCTATCTTTAACTCTATCTAACTCTTTCTTGAAAGCATCCAGTGTATTGGCCTCCACTGCCTTCTGTGGCAGAGAATTCCACATTCACAACTTTCTGGGTGAAGAAGTTCGCTGTCTTTTCCTCCCTAGCGCGGACCCGGCAGAGTGGAGCTCAAACGCGGACCCGGCAGGGGATCGAGCGGACCCGGCAGAGTGGAGATCGAGCGCGGACCTGGGGGAGATACGCTGCCCCCATCGCTCTTGGTTCTCCCTACACGGTCCGCCCTGTAGTTTCCTGTACACGGTCCGCCCTATTGGGTCCGCACTACGTTGCTAGCGCCCACAGCGCTGCGTCCCCGCTTCGCTTTATTCCCCGGGGGGGAGATGAATGAACTGCCAGGGCCGGGTTAAGGCCTCTCGGCCCTGAACACAGAAAATATTACGGTGCCCCCCATATAGTGGAAACGACAACCTAGAAGGAAAGCAAACGAGGAACTGATCAAAGGTACACAAAAATGCTGGAGAAACTCAGCGGGTGCAGCAGCATCTATGGAGCGAAGGAAATAGGTGACGTTTCGGGCCGAAACCCTTCTTCAGACTGATAGGAGGTGGGGGGGGACGGGACTTCCAGCATCTGCAGTTCCTTCTTGAGGAACTGATCAATGCAGGTAGACAAAAATGCTGGAGAAACTCAGTGGGTGAGGCAGCATCTATGGAGCGAAGGAGGACAGGTTTCTGCCCGAAACGTTGCCTATTTCCTTCGCTCCATAGATGCAGCCTCACCCGCTGAGTTTCTCCAGCATTTTTGTCTACCTTTGATTTTTCGGCATCTGCAGTTCCTTCTTAAACAACTGATCAATGCAGACCTGGATGCTTTACGGGACCATTATCTCCCAATGGGGAATGCTTCTATTCAGGAGAAGTGGGACACGGTTGAAACCGAAATAAGGCAGATAATGGAGAGACATATTCCAAAAAACCAGCAGCCAAACCAAATACCCTCCCCTGGTTCACCAGACAATCACCACAGACTCAGATGTAAGAAACAGGGCATACAAACTATGAAGCAAAGAGGACACAAGACAGAGAAGATTGGGATTCCTTTGTGAATTGCCGGAGGGAATTAAGGAAAGCTCTGAATAAAGCTGAACAAGACTTTGTGTCAAACAACCTTACCACAGCAATGAAAGAAAACGTCAAGCAATTTTGGTCTTATATGAAACGTTTGGGTAACGGAGAGAAGGGAGTTGCAGACCTCATGGTGAACAACACAGTTGTAAGTGACGGGAAAGGGAAGGCCGAAGCACTTCATGCTCAATTCACCAGTGTATTTACGAGGGAAAACACATCATACATTCCATCGATGGGAACCAGTAACATAGAGGATATCCCTGAACTAGTGATCCATGAAGCAGGAGTACTAACACAACTACAGAACCTAATGCCAAACAAAGCAGCGGGCCCAGATCAGTTGGTTTCTAAAGATGTTCGCATAAAAAATAGCTCCCATACTCACTGATTTATTCCAGTCCTCAATAGATTGTGGGACACTATCACAACAGTGGAAGGAAGCAAACATCTGTGCAATATTTAAGGGCAATAAGGCTGCGCCTGAGAATTACAGACCAGTTTCACTGACCAGTGTTACATGTAAGATCATGGAACACATCATACACTCTCACATCATGGAACATTTAAAAAAGAATGGGATACTGGTGGACTCACAACATGGCTTCAGAGCAAAAGGTTCAACAGAAACACAACTTATTGTCACTATTGATGACATCACAAGGGCATTAGATAAGGGGAAATCTATACATTTGGCAATCCTGGACTTTTCGAAAGAGTTCGATAAAGTTCCTCATGAAAAGCTCCCAGCAAAACTGGATTACTATGGCATCAGAAATAGTCCACATAACAGGATTAGGGACTTTCTCACAAACCGGACACAGAGGGGGGCCTGTGAAGGAAACATTTCTTTAGAAGAACAAGTACTGTCAGGACTACCGCAAGGCACGGTCCGCGGGCCACTGTTGTTCCTGATGTACATTAATGATCTACCTGAACATATACATTGTAAAACAAGACTCTTCACAGATGATTGTCTTGTATATACACCTGTCACTGATGTAGAGGATATCAACTCCTTACATGAAGACCTTAAGTCCTTGGAATTATGGCAACACACATGGAAGATGAGCTTCAATCCAACCAAATGCTCAATTCAATGTAATTTCAAACAAGAAGAAAGCACCTACTTGAGACTACATCTTCAGTCGACAAATACTTCATTGTACAAGTTCACAACCATACCTTGGAGTTCATCTTGATGGCAAAATTTCGTGGAGGGAACACATGGACAACACGGCCACTAAAGCCAACCGGACACTAGGATTCCTTAGACAAAACCTCTGGTTCTGCCCAAAGGAAGTGAAAACCACAGCATATACAACATTGGTTAGACCCTTACTGGAATATGCTTCATGCACCTGGGACCCACACAAAACTGGTCATATCAACAAACTAGAAGGGGTACAGAGGAAAGCAGCACGCTCTTGCATTGGGAACTACAATAGAGGTAGCAGTGTCACCAGGTGCTGTCCGACCTGGAGCGGGAAACGCTGGAAACAAGAAGGGCAAGGAACAGACTAGCCATGTTGTACAAGATTCAACAGAGGATGGTGGGAATAACTGCAGATAGATACATAACATACTCAACATAAAGGGGAACAAGAAAAATAAATGATCTGTAAATAGAAACCCCATTCGCCAGGACAGATATATATAAAAACTCATTCTTTGTAAGAACCTTAAGGGAATGGAATAAACTAGACAACAATATAGTCAAATCAACTTCACTAGACAGTTTTAAGGGGGCACTAATAGCTCGTTAGTATGCACAACACATCCAAGTTGGCGATATGCAGAGTACTGCACTGCCGACTACAAATTCAGAAGGTTCTGAAGGAGAGTTAGATTTAGCTCTTTGGACTGAACCAGTGGTCACCAAACTATGGCCCGCCGCGAGAATTTATCTTAACACGTTCCATGCAGCCGGGCTATTTAGCGGGTACTGTGGTAGCGGATAAAACAGAGCCCCCACTTTCCCCGACCCCTCCCGTCTTTACTTGACTGGCGTTTTTCCCCTCAGGGATCCAACAGCTCCACGAGTAAATTTCCCTTTTTTGTCCTCCCGGGCCAGGGCATCGCCGCCCTGCGTCGGGGGGGGGGGGGAGGAGGAGATGGGCGTGCGTCCTGGATTGGGGGGGGGAGGAGGAGGGGGGGGGAGGAGAGGGGCGGGAGAGGGAGAGGGGGGGGGGAGGCGGGAGAGGGCGAGGGTGGGAAGGGACTAGATTCGGCAATCATTAGGGTCCAAAACTCGAAGTCGCCGGACTTTAGGACCCGGGAGCTCAGGACCCGCCAGTCGGGGCTGCTGCTGAACCCGCGGGAAGGGAGATTGTTTCAATCTTTATATTTTCACAAAAGTAATTTCTGTTCCGTTGCCGGACGCGGTTAACGCGTTAAAATGAACGGATCGACAGACAGACAGACAGCTCTGATTTCAGTTGCTGTTTATTTCACTCTTCCCACATTTACATTCCCCCTGGTTTTATTTCCGCGCTCACTGGGGTTTGTTTCACGACGCGGAATTTGGGGATTAAATGGGAGCCGTTCGTTCAGCGCCGACCTGTTGTCCACCGGGTTTCTGCCCCACAGCCCCTGAGCCCCGCTCCTGACGCCGGTCCCGGGACCCGACCCTTTTACACACCCGGAGCGGAACCGGAGCAGATTCTCAGCCACTGGTTTACATCCCAAGGCCAGAAGAAAGGATAAAGTTTCTCCGTGAATTTATTCCCAGTGAAGGTGTGGAGATGGGACTTGGTGTCCGCGTCGTAAAATGAAACTGTCCCGGACTCGTAACTGAGATAAACTCCCACCCTCCCGGGGATGGGACGGGCGGGGAGAGGGGATCGAGGGGAGGTGAATGCAACAAACCCGCCAACCCACCGCCTGATGCTCCAGACTCCAGTCTCCGGGGTCAGGTCGTCATCTCCCTTCCTCTCCACAGACTCTGCGGCGACTCCCAGACTCCAGTCCCGACTCCCCGCCACCTCCACCTCCCAGTAATGTCTCCCCGATGTGAATCCCTCCGATCCCAGCACACACCCATACACTGTAAACCTCTTCCCGGTGTCAGGGAGACTCCTCACGGTCCCGGTCCATCTCACCCTCTTCCGATCCTCAGACACCTCGAGCCACGCATGCGCTGTTTCCACATCCAGGGTGACGGAGACTGGGGGGAGAAGCAGAGAATCAGAGAGTCCCCGGGGGTCGGGGGGAGACTCGGGCACAGGCGGGCGGACAACTGAAACCTTGTCCGGGGATTAATCCACAACAACATCGGATGGATAACAGACATCTTTCCGGGAGTTTGTCAACCGGGCAGGAGAGGGGGAATTCCACGGGTTATCGGGAACGGGAGGGGGCGGTGTGTGCGGACGGGGAAAACGAATGCAGAAAGTGAGGATGAACGAGAGATTGCGAGTGGGGATGGAGAAATATGGCGGGTATTCAAATATCTTGCCAGTAGACGACGAGGGCGGGACAGATTGGAAGATGAGGAGACGGAAGCGAGTGGTGATTAGAGGTGGTTAAAGATGATGTGGTGATATGGGGCGGAGTTGCCGTGATCACACTGAATAGGAGTGGAATGGAATCATTACATCTAAGAGGCATTAGCAAACGACGTGTGGAATAATACGGTTCTAATGTGGGCAAATGGGATTTGTGCGGCTGGGAAAAAAGGTGGACAAGCATGTGATGGGCCGAAGGGCCTGACTGTATAATGTACAACCATGGCTCTCTGGCTCCAAGAGCACTGAATGACTGATTATCCACAGCCACTGGTGCAGGGGAAACAACCTCCCTGCATCCAGCCCATGGAGCCCTGTAAGGACTTTGTGTTTCACTGAGATCTCCTCTAATACACCTGAACTCTCGAGTACACAGGCCTAGTCTACGCAATTTCACCCAGCACAGCAAACTCATTCACCCAGGAACAAGTGTTTAAGAAGGAACTGCAGATGCTGAAAATCGAAGGTAGACAAAAATGCTGGAGAAACTCAGCGGGTGAGGCAGCATCTATGGAGCGAAGGAATAGGCGACGTTTCGGGTTGAGACCCTTCTTCATCCTCACCGGCTGAGTTTCTCCAGCATTTTAGTCTCCCACCCAGGAACAAGGATTTGTTCAAGTGCAAACAAACTTCGCTCTGTCTCTGTGGTGCTTCCCCCAGAGTCCATTAAAAACATAGAAAATAGGTGCAGGAGTAGGCCATTCGGCCCTTCGAGCCTGCACTGCCATTCAATATGATCATGGCTGATCATCCAACTCAGTATCCTGTACCTGCCTTCTCTCCATACCCCCTGATCCCTTTAGCCACAAGGGCCACATCTAACTCCCTCTTAAATATAGCCAATGAACTGGCCTCAACTACCTTCTGTGGCATAGAATTCCAGAGATTCACCACTCTCTGTGTGAAATTTCTTTTCCTCATCTCGGTCCTAAAAGATTCCCCCCTGATCCTTAAACTGTGACCCCTTGTTCTGGACTTCCCCAACATCGGGAACAATCTTCCTGCATCTAGCCTGTCCAACCCCTTAAGAATTTTATGTTTCTATAAGATCCCCCCTCAATCTTCTAAATTCTAGCGAGTTAGTCTTTAACATTAATCACATATAAGTATTGCAGAAAGATGTCTTAAAAAGAACAATGGAAAAGATATTAGTTTTACCTCGGTTGATGATATCAGATGTTTCTCTCAATGCCATGTTGTAGAAAAAGGTGCGATCAAACTTTTCAATGGGCAACGCGCCATCTACCACCAACATTGTTTTGGTTTCATCACTAACCCTGCAAATATTTAACAGCTGGTTAGTAACTGAGCATGAGCTGTTTTTTTGAGCTGTACTATAAAAACAAACATTGTTTCAGTCAAAAGCATGTCCTACCTGCTCTTGCGACCAGCTTCCTCCTGAAATAAATAAAACACAAATCTCAATAGACTGAGATGGATCGTCATGATCCCGACGGCGGGTATTTCACCAAATTGCTACAGAAAAACCCTCTGATAATTCCCATTTCCCAACTCTTTGCCGCTGTCACACAGACAGAAAGTGGATATTGTCGTAGAGACATTGAACACGGGGGAAAGCATTAGGAATGTTGATGAAAATAACTGCGAGTATGCAACTTATGAGTAAGACCGGGCAGGTCGTGCGGTTTTATCTGGAGAAGATGTCAGAGATTATAGGATGGAATATTTTAGGATCAGCGGCGGATTTAAATGGGTGGGGGTTGGAAATATTATCACTACCTGTGGGGAGAAGAAAATTAAAACCTGAAATGTATGATGGCCTTTAATAAATTCCACAAGTGCTGCAGTAAAGAGAACGTGGAACTCAGCGGACTGCCTGTAGACAATATTGCAGATAAATTTAAGTTGAAGTGGGATAAATACATGAGGATTCCTGGAATTTGGGGAATTGTTGTTGGATATGTGAGTAGATGGAACAGATGGAACTTTGACACCGTTCTGAATTACTGGTAAATGATGCATTTATTTCCGAAACTTAACCCACCACTTTGTGACTGTGCACTGTCACTTCACCAAACTGTAGTGTAACCCCCTCACCTTCAGAAATATCACGCCATCCTTGTGGTCTATCTGTTCCTGTAACTTTGAGAGTTCCTCCTGAATGGAATTTAAATTCTCTTGAATTTCTTGAAGATTTTTCTCCATTGTTTTTACAATCTTCGCCTCTTCTTCCCGGATATCTCCGAGTAAGCGCTGCTCTTTCACAGTGAGAATCTGGTGCAGTTCAGCAAACTGGGATGTGACCTGTGACTGAAGGTTGTGTGACTCTTCCTGTCAGATGAAAGATGAGAATCAATATATTATGTCACTCTGCTGTGTTTCCTAATGACATGGAAGGTGACATATGTCTAATCAATGTCGAGTTCTGGAGTGCAGAAATATGCCATTCGGCCCAACATGTCTATGCTGGGCTCTGTACGTATCTACATTAATTCAATTTACTTGTATATAATCCGCTCCTTTCATCACCGTGGCAATTCAAGAGCTCGTCTTGATAATTCTGAAATATTTGGTGAATATTTGGTGAATGTAACGTACACTCACAACATTCCCATTTCCAAGGTACAATTCTCTGCAACTTATTCCATTTCATGTGTCCATTAATCCTCAGTGGACAGAACCAGGTCACCAGAACTAGCAGACAGCAGCACCACTTAGAATGACAGACTTCATAGAGTCATACAGCAAGGGGCGGGATGATAATCCAGGTTTGTATTGGTTATCGGAGAGGAATTTGCTTGGACTTCAAGCTGATGAAGAAAAATCGATCTGCAATCCCGCTCCCTTTTTTGAAAAAAAGGTTGCTGGGCGAATGCATCATTGGATTGAAGTTAAACGTGACTTCTAATGCCTTCAACACCTTCAACATCACGGATCGCAAGTGCGGGACAAAACAAAAGGTATGTCGTCTATTTCCCATCTTAACTTGCTTTTGGTGTGGTTTCATTGTAATCAGATGATGCGAAATATCTGATTTTCATTTAGGCCCCGATGCGATATTGGCTGTGCCTTGCCTGCCAATCGGGGCTTAAATCACGGCAGCGACCACATGCCAATCGATCACAATCCAGAAACTGCTACTCTCAAGATAATCAAATTCATTATTTTTTTTCACAATCATGTCATAAGAGTCATGTCTAAATCATCTATATTTAGTGTTATAATCTATCCGTGATCAATATTTTCCATACTAAATAACTGAAAACTTCCACAGTAAAGTTTTAGTGAGATATTTAGTATGAAAATATTGACCATGGATAGACAATAACACTAAATATAGAAAATGTAGATGTTGTTATGACATAATTGAGCAAAAAATAATGATTTTGATTATCTTGAGAGTGGATGTTTCTGGATTTGGAACAAATGTCTGTGCAAAATGCCCCTTGTCTGCTGCAGTGTTATATCCAACATAGGAAAATTTATGGGAATTAAACATAGAAACATAGAAACATAGAAATTAGGTAGGCCATTCGGCCCTTCGAGCCTGCACCGCCATTCAATATGATCATGGCTGATCATCCAACTCTGTATCCCGTACCTGCCTTCTCTCCATACCCTCTGATCCCCCTAGCCACAAGGGCCACATCTAACTCCCTCTTAAATATAGCCAATGAACTGGCCTCGACTACCCTCTGTGGCAGAGAGTTCCAGAGATTCACCACTCTTTGTGTGAAAAAAGTTCTTCTCATCTCGGTTTTAAAGGATTTCCCCCTTATCCTTAAGCTGTGACCCCTTGTCCTGGACTTCCCCAACATCGGGAGCAATCTTCCTGCATCTAGCCTGTCCAACCCGTTAAGAATTTTATAAGTTTCTATAAGATCCCCTCTCAATCTCCTAAATTCCAGAGAGTATAAACCAAGTCTATCCAGTCTTTCTTCATAAGGCAGTCCTGACATCCCAGGAATCAGTCTGGTGAACCTTCTCTGCACTCCCTCTATGGCAATAATGTCCTTCCTCAGATTTGGAGACCAAAACTGTACGCAATACTCCAGGTGTGGTCTCACCAAGACCCTGTACAACTGCAGTAGAACCTCCCTGCTCCTATACTCAAATCCTTTTGCTATGAAAGCTAACATACCATTCGCTTTCTTCACTGCCTGCTGCACCTGCATGCCTACTTTCAATGACTGGTGTACCATGACACCCAGGTCTTGCTGCATCTCCCCTTTTCCTAGTCGGCCACCATTTAGATAATAGTCTGCTTTCCTGTTTTTGCCACCAAAATGGATAACCTCACATTTATCCACGTTATACTGCATCTGCCAAACATTTGCCCACTCACCCAGCCTATCCAAGTCACCTTGCAGTCTCCTAGCATCCTCCTCACAGCTATCAATACTGAACCCCCAATGCCGTGTGCTTTAAGTTTGTATACTAATCTCTTATGTGGGACCTTGTCGAAAGCCTTCTGGAAGTCCAGATACACCACATCCACTGGTTCTCCCCTATCCACGCTACTAGTTACATCCTCGAAAAAGTCTATAAGATTCGTCAGACATGATTTACCTTTCGTAAATCCATGCTGACTTTGTCCAATGATTTCACCACTTTCCAAATGTGCTGCTATCCCATCTTTAATAACTGACTCTAGCAGTTTCCCCACTACCGATGTTAGACTAACTGGTCTGTAATTCCCCGTTTTCTCTCTCCCTCCCTTCTTAAAAAGTGGGGTTACGTTTGCTACCCGCCAATCCTCAGGAACTTCTCCAGAATCTAAAGAGTTTTGAAAGATTATTACTAATGCATCCACTATTTCTGGAGCTACTTCCTTAAGTACTCTGGGATGCAGCCTATCTGGCCCTGGGGATTTATCGGCCTTTAATCCATTCAATTTACCCAACACCACTTCCCGGCTAACCTGGATTTCACTCAATTCCTCCAACTCCTTTGACCCGCGGTCCCCTGCTATTTCCGGCAGATTATTTATGTCTTCCTTAGTGAAGACGGAACCAAAGTAGTTATTCAATTGGTCTGCCATATCCTTGTTCCCCATGATCAACTCACCTGTTTCTGACTGCAAGGGACCTACATTTGTTTTAACTAATCTCTTTCTAAACATTCAATTCCTTCCGTTTGGCATAGAATTTCATGACAAAGTGAGATTTAAAAATCATGTTATATTGTGAATTCTTGTGTGAATGGGATCAGTTTGTTATTTGGATACTTTGGCTATTTAAACAATTATTTATAGATAGATGTTTAGATCTAGTAATTGAAATTAGATGAATGTAATTGATTTGATGACACTGATGAATATGAATTATTTGGGGGGGGGTGGTTATTGACTATTTGTTTTAATGTAACAATAATATTAAAGTTCTGATCTTGAGAATATTCATATTTTTGAATTTTCAAGGCAGTCTGGGTGTTTATTACTATTTCCGTCACAACGGGTAATTTTGTATTTAGCTACTTAATTAGGTAATTAACTAATTATATACTTTAATATCAGGCCATCCAAGTAAGATGTATCATTTGTTTCAGAATACTTCCATCTATAATAACTGGAAATTTCATTCAGTTATCTTAATTTTTAAGAACGTTATGGGCTTTTATGTAAACTGACTGTCCTCGATCACAGCTTTTGTGTTAAGTCAATGGAAAAGCAATAACACAAAGATGCTAATTTCCGAGTATGAAAATGACCATAACTTTTTTTAATACTGAAGATATGAAAGTGAATTAGGTGTCAAATGAAAGTTATTTTTACGCTTTATCTTTTTTTGTTTTTGTTTATTTTATTAGAAGTTAATACAATACAGTGGCACCTAATTTTAGGTGCCAACTATGTCATACCGTAATCCATTCCATGTACAACTTCTAGTTTTATGTTATGAGAAGGAAGTAAGCAAGACAAGAAAAAGAAAACA
This sequence comes from Amblyraja radiata, assembly GCF_010909765.2. Classification (NCBI taxonomy): domain Eukaryota; kingdom Metazoa; phylum Chordata; class Chondrichthyes; order Rajiformes; family Rajidae; genus Amblyraja; species Amblyraja radiata. The sequence continues at coordinate 784,743 of NC_045985.1, read as the reverse complement.
ATAGAAAGGGGAAAGAGTGGAAAAATAGATGGTAGAGAGTAGAAAAATGTGAAGTGTGTATATAAAAAATAAAAATGAAAAAAGAAAAGGTGGAAAGTAGAAATAGAAGAGAAGGCCCCTTAAAAGAAAAATTTTCAAATCTATATTCGGAGATGTAGATCTATCCACGTCATGAACTGAAATCAGCAATCCTTATGGTACCGCTGCATCACATGATTCCAAAAAGTCGATGAAAGGAGACCAACTCCTTAAGAATTGGTCATATTTATCTATTAATCAGAGTCTCATTTCTTCAAGGCGTGCTATGTCCATCATATTCCTAATCCACATTTTAACAGTTGGTATGGTTGTATTTTTCCAAAATTTAAGTATCAATTTCTTTCCAATTATTAACCCATAATTAAAAAAAACATTTCGGTCTTTATTTAAATTGGTATCTTCTCCTATTATTCCAAATATAATCCATTCCATTTTGGGTTCTATTCTTGACTTGAAGAGCTTTGTAAATATATCAAATATATCACTCCAAAATTTATTCAACTTTGTACATCCTACAAATGAATGTGTTATATTAGCGTTTTGAAACAAACATTTATCGCATCTGGGAGAGACGTTTGGATAAAATTTATTCAACCTCGTTTTTGAATAATATAGTCTATGTAATAATTTGCATTGAATTAAATTATGTCTTGTATTAATAGAACAGTTATGTGTATTCATCAAATACTTTTCCCATCAATCCTTTGAGATCTTTATCATTAGCTCATGTTCCCAATCTTCCCTTAGTGCTTCTGTTGAGGGTGATTCTCTATATAATATATTATTATAAAAGTATGATATTAATTTTTGTGAATCAGCCTTAATATTCATTGCTTCTTCTAAAGGGTCTAAAAATATAGTTTGAAATCTATGTGTATATTTCTTCATAAAGTCACATACCTGTATATATTTAAAATATTGATTATCCTTCAATTTAAATTTAAATTTTAATTGTTGAAATGATAACAGTTTACCCAATTCATACATATCCCCTACTTTCCTAATCCCCAGTCTATCCCATTGTTGATATGTGTTGTCGATGAGAGAAGGTTTGAGAAGGTTTGAATGCGGGGTTGTTCAATAGTGGGGTTAGTACTGATAAACTATTTAATTTCAAGGATACTTTTATTTGTTTCCAAATTCTTATCATATTGTGAATAATTGGGTTCTTCTTATATATTATACTATTCAATTTTATCGGTGAGAGCAGGATCGTTCCTAAATCGTGCGGATAGCACTCCTCTTTCTCCATTCTTATCCACTCCAACTGCTGAATGGAACTATCCAGCCAGTACATTATGTTCTTAATATGCACTGCCCAGTAGTAATACATAAAGTTAGGTAATGATAAACCCCCAACTTCTTAGATTTGCACAAATGCTTTCGTTGAATTCTATGTGTTCTGTAATAACCATATAACCATATAACAATTACAGCACGGAAACAGGCCATCTCGACCCTTCTAGTCCGTGCCGAACACATAATCTCCCCTAGTCCCATATACCTGCGCTCAGACCATAACCCTCCATTCCTTTCCCATCCATATAACTATCCAATTTATTTTTAAATGATAAAAACGAACCTGCCTCCACCACCTTCACTGGAAGCTCATTCCACACAGCTACCACTCCCTGAGTAAAGAAGTTCCCCCTCATGTTACCCCTAAACTTCAGTCCCTTAATTCTCAAGTCATGTCCCCTTGTTTGAAACTTCCCTACTCTCAGTGGGAAAAGCTTTTCCACGTCAACTCTGTCTATCCCTCTCATCATTTTAAAAACCTCTATCAAGTCCCCCCTTAACCTTCTGCGCTCCAAAGAATAAAGCCCTAACTTGTTCAACCTTTCTCTGTAACTTAGTTGCTGAAACCCAGGCAACATTCTAGTAAATCTCCGCTGTACTCTCTCTATTTTGTTGACATCCTTCCTATAATTAGGCGACCAAAATTGTACACCATACTCCAGAATTGGCCTCACCAATGCCTTGTACAATTTTCACATTACATCCCAACTTCTATACTCAATGCTCTGATTTATAAAGGCCAGCACACCAAAAGCTTTCTTTACCACCCTATCTACATGAGATTCCACTTTCAGGGAACTGTGCACAGTTATTCCCAGATCCCCCTGTTCACCTACATTCTTCAATTCCCTACCATTTACCATGTACGTCCTATTTTGATTTGTCCTGCCAAGATGTAGCACCTCACACTTATCAGCATTAAACTCCATCTGCCATTTTTCAGCCCACTCTTCCAACTGGCATAAATCTCTCTGTAGACTTTGAAACTCTACTTCATTACCCGCAACCCCACTTATCTTAGTATCATCTGCATACTTACTAATCCAATTTACCACACCATCGTCCAGATCATTGATGTACATGACAAACAACAGTGGACCCAACACAGATCCCTGTGGCACCCCACTCGTCACTGGCCTCCAACCTGACAAACAACCATCCACCATTACTCTCTGGCATCTCCCATTCAGCCACTGTTGAATCCATCTTGCTACTCCACCATTAATACCCAACCATTGAACCTTCTTAACCAACCTTCCATGAGGAACCTTGTCAAAGGCCTTACTGAAGTCCATATACACAACATCCACTGCTTTACCCTCATCAATTTCCCGAGTAACATCTTCAAAAAATTCAAGAAGATTAGTTAAACATGACCTTCCAGGCACAAATCCATGTTGACTGTTCCTAATCAGACCCTGTTTATCCAGATGCTTATATATATTATCTCTAAGTATTCTAAGTCTAAGTAATCCCATATAAATTTAGTGATAGTGGAATCTAGTTTTTGGAAAAAATATTTTGGAATATATATTGGGATCGCTTGAAACAAATATATTAATTGTGGTAAGAAAGTCATTTTTATAGCGTTAATTCTACCTATCAATGAGAGCGGAAGTGTTTTCCAAAATTTAATAATATCATTCAGTTTATTTAATAGTGGTATAAAATTGGCACTAAATAATGATTTGTGTCTTCTCGTAATTTGAATACCCAGATACTTGAATTTTTCTGTTGCAACTTTGAAGGGGAATTTTAGTAAGTGTCTCGAATCCTGTGGTTTTAAAGACATAATTTCGCGTTTATTCCAATTTATTCTATATCCTGAAAAAGAGCCAAATTCCTCAATTAGTGTTAATAAGGTGGGTATACTCGTTTGTGTATCAGTAATATATAAAAGAATATCATCAGCATATAATGAAATTTTATTCTTTGAATCCTTAGTGTTATATCCGTGAATATTCGGGTGATTTCTAAACCTTTCGGCCAATGGTTCTATCATAAGGGTAAATAGCAATGGTGATAAGGCACACCCTTGCCTATTACCCCTTGATAAGTAGGTCTTTTTACGCTTTATCTGATGGGATAACTTACAGGCTTGATTTTTTAAATCTCAGAATGTTGTAACATTCCTATGTAGTGGTGCCAAATTATTGCACACATCACAGGGATGGAATCTACACAAGAACATTAAATCGGCAATACAAACCTGAACTTCACAAATGTTGTCTTTCTGTTCCTGCTCCTCTTCCTGGATGTCTGATTCCTTTTCTGTGAGAGATTCGAAGGTAGATTTCACCTGACCCTGGGGTTGGGATTCAGATCAGAGAATAAAAATGTCACAAAATGAACACGACATGACACAATGATGTGATCAGAATCGGTTTGCTTTTACCTTGTACATTTCAACAGCTTCATCTAGCGGCATGAAGCTGTGAGACTTGTGTTCCCGCCCAGCTGCACAAACCAAACAGATCAGCTTCTTGTCCGTTTCACAAAACAGCTTCAGTTCTTCCTGATGTTTCTCGCACTGAAGTTTACTTTTCTTCTCTGTCTGATTCAGGCTCAGTGTTCGAGCTTTCTCAGACAGTCTTGCCAAGGCCCGATTCACCCTGAGGGTGCGGTCTGTAAATTCCTCTCTACATTCCGGGCAGGAGTTTCTCTGCTCTCTGTCCCAACTCTGTGTGATACAGGGGCGGCAGAAGTTGTGCCCACACTCCAGTGACACCGGATCGGTGAAGAAATCCAGGCAGATGGGACAAACTGCCTCCTCGGTTAAACTCTCGACCGGGTCTTTCGCAGCCATGTTAAGTCCGCCCCTCTCTGTTAAGTCCTCCACTTCCTGGTTCAAAGTGTTTTCCACTGCGCGCGCTGCCGTCTCGGGGCTTGAATGTTATTTGGCTGCAAGTGTTGAGTGTTCAGTGTCCTGGCCGCTCCCAACTAATCTCACATGAGGGAGGGGTCAGTTAGACATTAAACTGCATCTGCCATGTGTCTGTCCACTCCCCCAACCTGTCTGTCACCCTTCATCCTCGTAGCATCCTCCTCACAGTTCACACTGACACCCAGCTTTGTGCCATCTCCTCTCTTTCGCACCTCCTATCCCTCTCTCTCTCCCCTTCCCCCACTGACACATCTCCTCCACCCCTGACTCACCCGCTCCGCCCCTTCCGCTCTCCCCGCTTCTCCCGCCCCTGTCCCCTCCCCACTCCTCGCTTCTCCCCGCCCCTCTCACCTCTCCCCGCTTCTCCCGCCCCACTCCCCGTCCCCTCTCCCCGGTTCTCCCCGCCCCTCTCCCCGTCCCCTCTCCCCTCTCACTTTCCCTGGGCTCCGGCTTCCCGTCTTCCTTCCTCCCTTACACTTCCCACTCCCCACCCACCACTCGCCTGCACCGACGCTTCCCTCTCTCTGCCCCAGCCCAGCGGGCCGTTTGATTCGGTGAGGTTTCCCCAGAAGCCTGGAGCCGGCGCCCGTAGTGGAGACGTGACCGGGACACGGTGAAGGATGCGGCCCTCTGACTGCAAGGCAGCGGGACAGCTGCGGCTGCTGACAGGGACAGAGAGAGAGGCCGCTCGGCCCGCGCGTTGCTGCTGTCCGCTGAGTCGGGAATGGACAATTGTCAGTAAAATGAGGAACTCAGCGGGTCGGGCAGCATCTGTGGAGGGAATGGACAGGCGATCCTTCAGACTGATGGGGGAGTGAGAGAAAGCTGGAACAGAGAGGCGTGTGTGTGTGGGGTGGAGGGGGTGGGGGTGGGGGGAGGGGGGGGGGGGGGTGATGCCTGTCAAGTGATTGGTGGAAGAAGGAACTGCAGATGCTGGTTTAAACCGAAGATAGACACAAAAAGCTGGAGTAACTCAGCGGGACAGGCAGCATCTGTGGAGAGAAGGAACGGGTCGAAGAAGGGTCTCGACCGCTGAGTTACACCAGCATTTTGTGTCGATCTTAAGTGATGGGTGGATACAGGTGAGGGGGTGATCAGTGGGTGGAATAAGTGACAATGACTAGAGGTGAAAATGAGACAAAATGATGTCAGATGAGGAGAGAAGAGGAGTGAAATGTAAAGCCGGAGGGAGGGAGAGATGGTGGGGGGATGGGGCGTGATGGGGGGTGGGGGGGGGGGGGGTGGATAACAGTGAAATGTGGGTCTTGGAGATGGGAGGTGAGCGGGTTGAAGAGGGGAAAGGAGCAGGGTGACTGGGGAGGGGTGGGAGATGATGACAGAAATGTGTGCTCAAATTTCCAGTCATCTCCCCACCCCACCCCTCCCTCACTTTCCCCTTTCCCTCCCCCGACAAAATCTGTGTGGGCATCTGATCTTCTAGAGGTGTATTGATCTTATAGAGGTGTATAAAAGCATGAGAGGAATAGATCAGGTAGACGCACAGAGTCTCTTGCCCAGAGTAGGGGAATCGAGGACCAGAGGACATAGGTTCAAGGTGAAGGGGAAAAGATTCAATAGGTATCTGAGGGATCTACAGGAGGCTCTGTCTCATAAAGGCAGCCGGCATCATCAGAGACCCACACCACCCTGGCCACGCTCTCATCTCGCTGCTAACATCGGGAAGAAGGTACAGGAGCCTGAAAACTGCATCGACCATACATCCATCAGGCTATTAAACTCTCCAAACTACAAATACACTCCAAACTATACAAACTTGGGGGAATTATGTTTTGACTTTACACAACCATTTTCTATTTCCCCGAGATGTGATCAATTTTCGGATCACATTCTCCGGGCTCTGCGGCCTACCGTCGCTGGAGCTGGAAGCCTCCTCGGGCTGTCGTGAGCCCCACCGCGGGGCGCGGACTTAACATCGGAGCGGATCCCTTGCCTGGGATCGCTCCCACTGCGGACTTACCATCAAGGGCTGACCCGCTGAGATACTCCAGCACTCTGTGAAACGTCACCTATCCATGTTCTCCACAGATGCTGCCTGACCCGCTGAGATACTCCAGCACTCTGTGAAACGTCACCTATCCACGTTCTCCACAGATGCTGCCTGACCCGCTGAGATACTCCAGCACTCTGTGAAACGTCACCTATCCACGTTCTCCACAGATGCTGCCTGACCTGCTGAGTTACTCCAGCTTTTTGTGACAACCCTCTAATAATTAGTCTCTTGTGTTTCAGGAAGGATTCGGATTCTCCCCACAGCTGGTAAGTTTCAGGATTCGTGCTGTTAGACCTCATGGTCAAAGACACGGCATACCTGCCTACAGGTGTTTACAGATTGTAATCACATTGAATTCATTAACATGAACCCTTCGTCCTTGCACTTTCAGGCATGGACAGAATCAGAAACGCGGCTGGTAAGATCGTCGGCTCACCGAGTTTCTGCTCAACTGTTTTAGTGACTTTCATAGTCAGACAGCACAGAAACAGGCCCTTCAGTCCAACGCCCATGCTGACCCATATGTTCATTCTACGCTAGTCCCACCTGCCCACACTGACCCACATGCCCCACCTCCACTAAGTAGTACCTGCCCACACTGTCCCACATGTCAATAGACAATAGCTGCAGGAGTAGGCCATTCAGCCCTTCAAACCAGCACCGCTATTCAATGTGATCATGGCTGATCATCCACAATCTGTACCAAGACTTCTGTAGACAGAGGGGTTTCGGAGCCCGTCCTCTCAGTGATGGGGAAGCCACCACTCAGAGATGAGGAAGGGATCACCTCTGGCCGGTGCTACTGGGTGGTGGAGGTGGGCAGCAACTCTGAATTGGACCTGGGAGTTGCCTCCAACGATGCAGAGAAGAGGGCGAGGAGCACGCTGAGACCCGAGGGAGGGGTCTGGTCCATCGGGTGCCACCAGAAGGTGTTCAGGGTCAACGACGCCAATTCCAAGCGGATCTCCATCCACCCAGCCACCCAGGAGAAGATCCAGATGATCGGCGTATACCTTGACTACGACGAGGGCAAGGTCCTGTTCTGTGATGACAGCACTGGCTCTCACCTCCACTCCTTCAGCGATTGGACGTTCAAGGGGGGGCTCCTCCCCTTCTTCAACGTATCTGCTTCAGGGAACGCACTGACGATGTGTCCAGTTGTCCATGTTGCATGAGTCCGAGTTCATTGTCCAGTTGTCCATGTTGCATGAGTCCGAGTTCATTGTCCAGTTGTCCAGGCTGCATGAGTCCTAGTTGCCCTGGCATCGAGTGTCCTCTTACAAGTTAATATCACCAGCAACTTGTCCCAGACCAGCCACATCGAAGCAACGACCAAGAAAGCAAACCAACGCCTCTACTTCCTGAAGAAGGGTTTTGACCCGAAACGTTGCCTATTTCCTTCGCTCAATAGATGCTGCCTCACCCGCTGAGTTTCTCCAGCATTTTTGTCTACCCCCCCTACTTCCTGAGAAGGCTTAGGAGGTTCAGCATGTCCCCAACAACTCTCCCCAACTTGTACGCATGCCCCGTGGAAAGCATTTTATCCGGGATGCATCACAGCACGGTTTTGGGAACAGCTCTGTCCACGATCGCAAGAAATTGCAGAATAGTGGAGGCAGCCCAGACCGTCACGCACACGAACCAACCTCCCTTCCATCGACTCCATCTACACCTCATGCTGCCTCGGCAAGGCCAGCAGCCCAGACCATCACACTCACACACACAAACCAACCTCCCTTCCATCGACCCCATCTACACCTCACGCTGCCTCGGCAAGGCCAGCAGCATCATCAAGGACCAGTCTTACCCCCGGTCACTCCCTCGTCTCCCCTCTCCCATCAGGCAAGAGGTACAGAAGTGTGAAAACGCACACCTCCAGATTCAGGGACAGTTTCTTCCCGGCTGTTACCAGGCAACTGAACCGTCCTCTCACCAACTAGAGAGCGGTCCTGACCTCCCATCTACTTCTTTAGAGACCTGGGTCCATCTTTAATTGCACTTAACTAGACTTTATCTTGCACTAAAAAATGTTATTCCTTTTATCCTGTATCTGTACATTGTGGACGGCTTGATTGTAATCTGTGTTGTTTAGTTCAGCTTAGTTTAGAGATACAGCGTAGAAACAGGCCCTTCGGCCCACCGGGTCCGCGCCGACCAGCGACCCCCGCACACTAACACTATCCTACACACACTAGGGACAATTTTTACATTTACCAAGCCAATTAGCCATATAACAATTACAGCGCGGAAACAGGCCATTCGGCCCTTCTAGTCCGTGCCGAACACTTATTCTCCCCTAGTCCCATCTACCTGCACTCAGACCATAACCCTCCATTCCTTTCCCATCCATATACCTATCCAATTTATTTTTAAATTATAAAATCGAACCTGCCTCCACCACTTCCACTGGAAGCTCATTCCACACAGCTACCACTCTCTGAGTAAAGAAGTTCCCCCTCATGTTACCCCTAAACTTCTGTCTCTTAATTCTCACATCATGTCCTCTTGTTTGAATCTTCCCTACTCTCAATGGAAAAAGCTTATCCACGGCAACTCTGTCTATCCCTCACATCATTTTAAAGACCTCTATCAAGTCCCCCTTTAACCTTCTGCGCTCCAAAGAATAAAGACCTAACTTGTTCAACCTTTCTCTGTAACTTAGTTGCTGAAACCCACAACATTCTAGTAAATCTCCTCTGTACGCTCTTTATTTTGTTGACATTCTATAATTTGGCAACCAAAATTGGACACCATACTCCAGAAATGGCCTCACTAATGCCTTGTACAATTTTAACATTACATCCCAACTTCTATACTCAATGCTCAGATTTATAAAAGCCAGCACACCAAAAGTTTTCTTTACCACCCTAACTACATCAGATTCCACCTTCAGGGAATTATACACAGTTATTCCTCGATCCCTCTGTTCAACTGCATTCCTCAATTCGCTACCATTTACCATGTACGTCCTATTTTGATTTGTCCTGCCAAGATGTAGCACCTCACACTTATCAACATTAAACTCCATCTGCCATCTTTCAGCCCACTCTTCCAAATGGCCTAAATCTCTCTGTAGACTTTGGAAATCTACTTCATTATCCACAACACCACCTATCTTAGTATCATCTGCATACTTACTAATCCAATTTACCACACCATCATCCAGATCATTGATGGATATGACAAACAACAGTGGACCCAACACAGATCCCTGTGGCACTCCACTAGTCACCGGCCTCCAACCTGACAAACAGTTATCCACCATTAATCTCTGGCATCTCCCATTCAGCCACTGTTGAATCCATCTTGCTACTCCACCATTAATACCCAACAATTGAACCTTCTTAACCAACCTTCCATGTGGAACCTTGTTAAAGGCCTTACTGAAGTCAATATAGACAACATCCACCGCTTTACCCTCATCAATTTCCCGAGTAACCTCTTCAAAAAATTCAAGAAGATTAGTCAAACATGACCTTCCAGGCACAAATCCATGTTGACTGTTCCTAATTAACCTACAAACCTGCACGTCTTTGGAGTGGGAGGAAACGGAAGTTCTGGGTGGGAAGAGACTGGATGGGATCAATGAATCCTGGGCACCAGTTAGGACTGCAAATATCCTGGACAGGCTCGGTTCATAAGACTAGCCGAAAAATCAAAGGTAGACAAAAATGCTGGAGAAACTCAGCGGGTGAGGCTGCATCTATGGAGCGAAGGAAAGGGCAACGTTTCGGGCAGAAACCTGTCCTCCTTCGCTCCATAGATGCCTCACCCACTGAGTTTCTCCAGCATTTTTGTCTACCTGCATTGATCAGTTCCTCAAGAAGGAACTGCAGATGCTGGAAGTCTCCCCCCCCCCCCCCATCAGTCTGAAGAAGGGTTTCGGGCCGAAACGTCACCTATTTCCTTCGCTCCATAGATGCTGCTGCACCCGCTGAGTTTCTCCAGCATTTTTGTCTACCTTTGATTTTTCGGCATCTGCAGTTCCTTCTTAAACAACTGATCAATGCAGACCTGGATGCTTTACGGGACCTTATCTCCCAATGGGGAATGCTTCTATTCAGGAGAAGTGGGACACGGTTGAAATCGAAATAAGGCAGATAATGGAGAGACATATTCCAAAAAAACAGCAGCCAAACCAAATACCCTCCCCTGGTTCACCAGACAATCACCACAGACTCAGATGTAAGAAACAGGGCATACAAACTATGAAGCAAAGAGGACACAAGACAGAGAAGATTGGGATTCCTTTGTGAATTGCCGGAGGGAATTAAGGAAAACTCTGAATAAAGCTGAACAAGACTTTGTGTCAAACAACCTTACCACAGCAATGAAAGAAAACGTCAAGCAATTTTGGTCTTATATGAAACGTTTGGGTAACGTAGAGAAGGGAGTTGCAGACCTCATGGTGAACAACACAGTGTAAGTGACGGGAAAGGGAAGGCCGAAGCACTTCATGCTCAATTCACCAGTGTATTTACGAGGGAAAACACATCATACATTCCATCGATGGGAACCAGTAACATACAGGATATCCCTGAACTAGTGATCCATGAAGCAGGAGTGCTAACACAACTACAGAACCTAATGCCAAACAAAGCAGCGGGCCCAGATCAGTTGGTTTCTAAAGATGTTCGCATCGAAAATAGCACCCATACTCACAGATTTATTCCAGTCCTCAATAGATTGTGGGACACTACCACAACAGTGGAAGGAAGCAAACATCTGTGCAATATTTAAGGGCAATAAGGCTGCGCCTGCGAATTACAGACCAGTTTCACTGACCAGTGTTACATGTAAGATCTTGGAACACATCATACACTCTCACATCATGGACCATTTAAAAAAGAATGGGATACTAGTGGACTCACAACATGGCTTCAGAGCAAAACGTTCAACGCAAACACAACTTATTGTCACTATTGATGACATCACAAGGGCATTAGATAAGGGGAAATCTATACATTTGGCAATCCTGGACTTTTCGAAAGTGTTCGATAAAGTTCCTCAAGAAAAGCTCCTAGCAAAACTGGATTACTATGGCATCAGAAATAGTCGACATAACAGGATTAGGGACTTTCTCACAAACCGGACACAGAGGGGGGCCTGTGAAGGAAACATTTCTTTAGAAGAACAAGTACTGTCAGGACTACCGCAAGGCACGGTCCGCGGGCCACTGTTGTTACTGACGTACATTAATGATCTACCTGAACATATACATTGTAAAACAAGACTCTTCACAGATGATTGTCTTGTATATACACCTGTCACTGATGTAGAGGATATCAACTCCTTACATGAAGACCTTAAGTCCTTGGAATTATGGCAACACACATGGAAGATGAGCTTCAATCCTACCAAATGCTCAATTGTGGTAATTTCAAACAAGAAGAAACCACCTACTTGAGACTACATCTTCAGTCGACAAATACTTCATTGTACAAGTTCACAACCATACCTTGGAGTTCATCTTGATGGCAAGCTTTCGTGGAGGGAACACATGGACAACACGGCCACTAAAGCCAACCGGACACGAGGATTCCTTAGACAAAACCTCTGGTTCTGCCCAAAGGAAGTGAAAACCACAGCATATACAACATTGGTTAGACCCTTACTGGAATGTGCTTCATGCGCCTGGGACCCACACAAAACTGGCCATATCAACAAACTAGAAGGGGTACAGAGGAAAGCAGCACGCTCTTGCATCGGGAACTACAATAGAGGTAGCAGTGTCACCAGGTGCTGTCCGACCAGGAGCGGGAAACGCTGGAAACAAGAAGGGCAAGGAACAGACTAGCCATGTTGTACAAGATTCAACAGGGGATGGCGGGAATAACTGCAGATTGTTACATAACATACTCAACATAAAGGGGAACAAGAAAAATAAATGATCTGTAAATAGAAACCCCATTTGCCAGGACAGATATTTATAAAAACTCATTCTTTGTAAGAACCTTAAGGGAATGGAATAAACTAGACAACAATATAGTCAAATCAACTTCACTAGACAGTTTTAAGGGGGCACTAATAGCACGTTAGTATGCACAACACATCCAAGTTGGCGATATGCAGAGTTCTGCCCTGCCGACTACAAATTCAGAAGGTTCTGAAGGAGAGTTAGATTTAGCTCTTTGGACTGAACCAGTGGTCACCAAGCTATGGCCCGCCGCGAGATTTTATCTTAACACGTTCCATGCAGCCGGGCTATTTAGCGGGTACTGTGGTAGCGGATAAAACAGAGCCCCCACTTTCCCCGACCCCTCCCGTCTTTACTTGACTGGCGTTTTTGCCCTCAGGGATCCAACAGCTCCACGAGTAAATTTCCCTTTTTGTCCTCCCGGGCCAGGCCATCGCCGCCCTGCGTCGGGGGGGAGGGGGAGGAGGAGGGGGGGGGGAGGGGCGAGCGTCCTGGATTGGGGGGGGGGGAGGAGGAGAGGGAGGGGGGCGGGAGAGGGAAGGGGGGGCGGGAGAGGGCGAGGGTACCCCCTCCACACCCCGGTGTGGTTGGAAGGGACTAGATTTAGCAATCATTATGGTCCGAAACTCGAAGTCGCCGGACTTTAGGACCCGGGGAGCCCGGAGCTCAGGACCCGCCGCCCGCGGCAGCTGCTGAACCCGCGGGAAGGGAGGTTGTTTCAATCTTTATATTTTCACAAAAGGAATTTCTGTTCCGTTGCCGGACGCGGTTAACGCGTTAAAATGAACGGATCGACAGACAGACAGACAGACAGCTCTGATTTCAGTTGCTGTTTATTTCACTCTTCCCACATTTACATTCCCCCTGGTTTTATTTCCGCGCTCACTGGAGTTTCACGACGCGGAATTTGGGGATTAAATGGGAGCCGTTCATTCAGCGCTGACCTGTTGTCCACCGGGTTTCTGCCCCCACAGCCCCTGAGCCCCGCTCCTGACGCCGGTCCCGGGACCCGACCCTTTTACAATACAATACAATACAATACCTTTTATTGTCATTTGAACCTCACATGAGGTTCAAACGAAATTTGGTTTCTGCAGCCATACAAAAAAAGAACCAAGACACACACCAACACAATTCAATTCACATAAACATCCATCACAGTGAGTCCTCCTCACTGTGATGGAAGGCAAAACTTAAACATATCTCTCCCCTGCACCCCCCTCCCCCCCCCCCCCCCCCCCATGTCAGAGTCAAAGACAGAGTCAAAGCCCCCGGCGGGCGATGTTAAATGTCCCGCAGCCATTAAAGCCACGCCAGGTGATGCAAGGCCATGCACCGGGTCTTGGTGTTGGAGCCCCGGCGGGCTCTTGGTGTTGGAGCCCCGGCGGGCGCTCACAAAGTCCCGCGGCCATTCCAAGCCGCGCGGGGCGATGATGTAGGCCCCGCTCCAGGTAAACTTCAACCCCGCAACTCGGGCGGGAGAAGTCGCCGTTGCGGAAGCCCCGAAAAGCGGTCTCCCACCAGGGACCCGCGGGCTCCCGGTATCACTGTCCACATACCTGCGGTTGGAGCTTCCGAAACTCCGGGTGTCGGGTCACAGCAGCGCTCCACCACAGCTACACCCGCTCCGGACTCGGCCAGCTCCGTGATGGTGAGTAAATCCGCAGCTCCGCGACTGGAGCCCCAGGTCATTCCTGTTGGAGGCCGCTCCACGTTGCAGCCCCAACGACAACGGAGACCCGACAAAGAAAAGGTCGGGTCTCCCGTGCAGGGGAAAGACCTTAAAGTTCCCCCACCCCACCCCACCCCCACACACATACCCCGACAAAAAAAACAATAAAAACTACATAGAACAAGACAGAAAACAATAAAAAAGACAGACGGACTGCAGAGGCCGCTGCTGACAAGAGTCGCGCCGCCCAGGGTTTGGACACGCTAGAAGCAGGAAAAATGTTCCTGATGTTGGGGAAGTCCAGAACCAGGGGCCACACAGTTTAGGAATAAGGGGTAAGCCATTTAGAACGGAGATGAGGAAAATCTTTTTCACCCAGAGAGTTGTGAGTCTGGGGAATTCTCAGCCTCAGAGGGCGGTGGAGGCTGGTTCTCTGGATGCTTGCAAGAGAGAGCTAGATGGGGCTCTGAAAGATAGCGGAGTCAGGGGATATGGGGAGAAGGCAGGAACGGGGTACTGATCGGGGATGATCAGCTATGATCACTTTGAATGGCGGTGCTGGCTCAAAGGGCCGAATGTCCTACTCCTGCACCTATTGTCTATTGTCTATAACCCGAAACGTCCCCTCATTCCTTGTCTGCAGAGTTGCTGCCTGTCCCGCTGAGTGACTCCAGAGTTTAATGTGTATGGTGGGTTGAAGGGGCTGCAGCCATAGTGTATGGCTCTGTGACTGTGCACACACTTGCACACCACCTTGTAAGCATGTGGATATTAATGCTCAGTTTGCGTGCATGCGCTGTGAGGATCACGTTAAGCCTCCCCATCCCTCCTGCTGAACCTAACCCGACCTTCTCTCCTGTGTTTCAGATCCGAGAAGCCATCGCAGGCTTGCCCGAGGGGACAGTGGGAAAACCGCTACTCAGCAAGAGTCTGGAGCCTGCCCAATGGGTATAGTTGTAGTGCAGAGGAAGGAACTGCTTTACACCGACAATAGACTCAAAAAGCTGGCGTCACTCAGCGGGACAGGCAGCATGTCTGGAGAGAAGGGATGAGTGATATCCCGGGCCCTGACCTGAAAAGTCACCTATTCTTTCTCTCTGCCTGTCCCGCTGAGTGACGCAAGCGTTTTGCTTCCATCTTCGGTACAGATGTTTCACAGCAAGGCGTGGCATCCGCTGTTCTCCCAAACGTTTTTAGTTTAGAGATACAGCGCGGAAACAGGCCCTTCGGCCCACCGAGTCCGCACTGTCTAGTGATCGCCCATTCACACACTAGTTTAGTTTAGAGATACAGCGCGGAAACAGGCCCTTCGGCCCACCGGGTCCGCACCGACCAGCGATCCCCGTGCACAAACACTACCCTACACACACTAGGAACAATTTACACATACACCAAGCCAATTAACCTACATACCTGTACATCTTTGGACTGTGGGAGGAAAGATCTCGGAGACGACCCACTCGCTCACGGGGAGAACGTGTAAACTCCATACAGACAGCACCCGTAGTCAGGATCCATATCTCTCCATTCCCAGCATATCCATGTGCCTATCTAAAACCCTCAAGCACCATTATAGTACCTGCCCCATCCTCACCCCTGGCAACGCGTTCCAGGCACCCACAACTCTCTGTGTTTTTAAATATAAACATGCCCCGCACATCTCATTTAAGCTTTGCCCTACTCGCCTTAAAGCTATGCCCTCTAGCATTAGATATTTCCATCCTAGGAAAAAGGCTGTGATCGTCTACCCTATCTGTGCCTCTCATCTTTTTATATATTGATATCAGCTCTCTCCTTAAACTCTGGCGTTCCAGATAAAACAATCCATGTCCGTGCAACCTGTTCTTGTGGATAACCCTCCCTAAACCAGTCATCATTCTTGTAAATCTCCTCCACACACTCTCCAAAGCCTCCACACCCTTCCTGTAATGGGGCAACCAGAACTGCCAATACAGCCTAACCAAAGTCCTATAAAGATGCATCAAGACTTAGAACTCAATACCCTGACCAATGAAGGCATGTAAAGAACACACCTGTGTAGGAAGGAACTGCAGATGGTTTGGTTTATACCGAAGATAGACACAAAGTCCTGGAGTAACGGGCCTGTCCCACTTTCACGACCTAATTCACGACCTTTTTTACTCGTGGACATTTTTCATCAGGCTAGAAAAACGCCCCGACCTACTTGATGCCATGAGTACCTACGACTGGCATCACGGCCTGCTACGACCTTGTGACGACCTTGTGACGACCATGCTGCGAGTATGAGTCAAGGGCAAACTCGGCAGAGGTTGTGAAAGTGGGACAGGCGGTTAACTCTGCGGTTCGGGCAGCAACTCTGCAGAAAAAGGATGGGCGACTTCTTGGGTCGGGACCCTTCTTCAGAGCAGCCATATTGGGCTAGTCCCATTCTCCAGCATTTTAGCCCGTAGCTTTCTAAACCTTTCCTCTGCATACATCTTCCCAAATGATGTTGAAAATGGTATCCACTTCTATAGGTTAAAATCTGTATTTTGTTCCAGCCATGATTTCGTTTCCTTTAGAGATACAGCGCAGAAACAGGCCCTTCGGCCCACCGAGTCCGTACCACCCTGTTCACCAGCACTATCCTACACACACTATGAACAATTTACACTTTTTTGTTACTGAAGCCCAATTAACCTACAAACCTGTACTTTTTGGAGTGTGGGAGGAAACCAGAGATCCTGGAGAAAACCTTCAACTTCAGAGCCAAACAAAAAACACAGAGTGCTGGTGGAACTCAGCGGGCAAGGCAGCACCCGCGGAGGGAACACATCACTTATCAGGAGCCACCACGGGCCAGGACTTTTCCCCAACCCCCCAACAGAAAGGAACCGCAGATGCAGCCATCACCTCAAAACGTCTAAAAATTAACTGTAGATGCTGGAAAATTGAAGGTAGACAAAAATGCTGGAGGAACTCAGCGGGTGTGAGGCAGCGTCTATGGTGCGAAGGAAATAGCCAACGTTTCGGGCCGGGTCTAAAGAAGGGTTTCGACCCGAAACGTTGCATATTTCCTTCGCTCCATAGAGGGGGGGGGGGGGGGTGCAGGGAGTCAGATAGACTGCGCAATGACAGGGGGGGGTCCCAGTGTGAGAGTGAGTCACCACCTGCGTACAGCGTTCCCACATCCCTCTTCTCCACCAAGCAAGGCACACTCCTCTCTCCCCTCCGCCCCTTCTCTAAAGAAGGAGGCAAGGGGAGGGAGATAGTGAGAGGGAGATCTAAAGGGTAACTGGTTTTGGTCTCCAATCACCTCACAAAGGGCAGCCAACAGTGGTGGTGAAGCAGAAGGGAGCTCTCTCCCGCCCCCTTCTCTGCACCCCCTCTCTCTGCATCCCCTCTCTCCCCTCTTCCCCCTCTCCCCCCCTCTCCCTCCTTCCTCTCTCTCTCTCTCCAATATCCCCCTCTCTCTCCCCCCTATCTCTCTCTCCCCCTTCCTCTCTCTTCTCTCTCAAATTCTCTCTCTCTCCCCCCCCCACTCCTCTCCCCCAGCCACGTTTATATCGACAGTTCACTCCACGAGTGTGTGTGTGTGTGAGAGCCGAGCAGTGTTTCTCATTCTGACTGCTCCGTGAGCTGCTCGTATTGACAGTAATCGTATCCACCTCTTAACTGAAAACGAGTGATTTGCAAACTGAAAATCCCCCCTCTGTCTCTCCACCCCACACACACAGACAGAGAAACACACGCAGACACACACGCAGATAGAGAGAGCCACACACACACACACACACAGCCACAGAAACACACAGCCACAGAGACACACACACGCAGAAACACTGAGACATACACAGAGTCACACACAGACAGACAGACAGACAGATACCAATCTTAACACAGACTCAAACCTCCAACCAGGTCTGCTGTTGTACGGCACCGAACGAGTAACACAACCCCCCCCCCCCGAACTGCACCCGCTGAGTTTCTCCAGCTTTTTTGTGTACCCCCACCCCACTCACACACGGCCCGCCTGCCCGCTCCCGGCGTTTAGCGTGCAATACTCACGGCTGAGTTCGCTGCGGTGCTGGGGCTTGCTGCCCTTTAAACCCCCCCCCCCCCCCCCCCCCCGGGTCTGCTCCGGCGGCAGCGAGTGACACAATATAACGCATTTACTGAGGAATGCATTGTTTAACTACTTGCTAACTACTGCCTGTTTACAAGTGTTACAGCAGCACTTAACACATCGTTTGTTATCCATTTTCGTTTTGTAAAACGTATGGCGAATTTTTTTTTGGAATCTTTATTTAACATAGCGAATTTGTATTTCCATATGAAATACGGAACATTAACGCGGGGCCCAATTTGGAAAAATCGGTCCAATCGGCCTAGGGCCGGCCCTGAGTGATAATGTGCGGGGATCGCTGGTCGGCGCGGACCTGGTGGGCCGAAGGGCCTGTTTCCGCGATGTATCTCTAAACTAAACAAAATAAACAAAGAAAAACCCCACGCGGTCTCGGGGAGAACGTACAAACTCCGTACAGGCAGCACCCGTAGTCAGGATCGAACCTGAGTCTCTGGCGCTGTGAGGCAGCAACTCTACCGCTGCGCCACCGTGCCGCCCATACCATGTACCAAGGTACAGTGAAAGCCATTTTTGTATACATTTCAGTACAAGTATCACCTTAGAACAGCATCTCAGATACAGTTCGAGTGTAGTACACTGAGACAGTAGACCCGACACTGAGCCGAAACCCTTCTTCAGACTGATCCGTTGCTGAAGGTGCTCCTCAGGTTAGGTGTGGGAGTGTAGGTACATGGCGAGCTGTGGTTCACCTGACTGCAGCTGCTGGAGATCTGGGCCAGTGTGTGTGTGTGTGTGTGTGGTGAGAGTTTGGTTTGTGTTGCAGCATTGCGGGGCGGCGATGGGTGAGCTGTACGACCCCCTGAGAAGTTCGCTGTGCCGCAAGGCGGGGGTGTCCCTCGCCCACCTACTGTCCGCCCGGGAGGACCTCTCCATCATCACCAGAACCACCAGCCGGAGTGTCCGTGAGAAGACTGCTTGTGCCATCAACAAGGTGAGAATGAGTTTAGAGATACAGCGCGGAAACATGCCCACCGAGTCCGCACCGACCAGCAATCCCCACACTATCCTACACACACAATACACAATAGACAATAGGTGCAGGAGTAGGCCATTCAGCCCTTCGAGCCAGCATCGCCATTCAATGTGATCATGGCTGATCATCCACAATCAGTACCCCGTTCCTGCCTTCTCCCCATATCCCCTGACTCCGCTATCTTTAAGAGCCCTATCTAGCTCTCTCTTGAAAGTTAGGGACAATTTACAACTACACCAAGAGAGTTAGATAGAGCTCTAGGGGCTAGTGGAATCAAGGGATATGGGGAGAAGGCAGGCACGGGTTATTGATTGGGGACGATCAGCCTTGATCACAATGAATGGCGGTGCTGGATCGTAAGGCCGAATGGCCTCCCCCTGCACCTATTTTCTATGTTTCTAATTAACCTACAAACCTGTACGTCTTTGGAGTTTTGGAGAAAACCGGAGCACCCGGAGAAAACCCACACAGGTCACGGGGAGAACGTACAGACAGCACCCATAGTCAGGATCGAACCCGGGTCTCTGGCGCTGTGAGGCAGCAACTCTACCGCTGGGCCGCCGGCTTGATGCCAGAGGAGGCAGGCAAGGTCCCTCTCCTGTGTTTGCTGTTTGTCTGCACTGTATTACGTTAGAACATGGAACAGTACCGCACAGGAACTGGCCCTTCAGCCCACAATGTCTGTGCTGAACGTAGATTTACAAGGTTGATTCCCGGGATGGCGGGACTGTCATATGCTGAGAGAATGGAGCGGCTGGGCTTGTACACTCTGGAGTTTAGAAAGATGAGAGGGGATCTTGTTGAAACATATAAGATTATTAAGCGATTGGACACACTAGAGGCAGGAGAGTCTTCGGAGAGGAGACGAAAGAAGGAGATGTCAGGCAAGCTGATTCAGTGCGATGCTTGCAGTATGTGGGAGGTCAAGGACACCGCCGGTGCCTCTGGCTGCTACAAATGCGAGAAGTGCATCCAGGTAGAGCTCCTGAAGGGCCGTGTTGGGGAACTTGAGAAGCAAGTGGATGACCTCCGGTTCGTCCGAGAAACGGAGTCGTTCCTCGACAAGTCCTACAGTACGATTGTTACACCTAAGGTACTGGAAGAGAGAAGGTGGGAGACAGTGAGAACGGGAGGGAAGCATGGAATGCCAACTTCCCCGGGTGTTGTACCTCTTGTGAACAGGTTCACCCACTTAGAAGCTGTCGGGACAGAAGAGGTGTTTACACTGGGCGACGGACTGGCTTGTGATGCGAATAGGGCGGTTAAGCCAAAACCAAAAAGGCCTAAGGCAGGCAACGCCATTGTAGTGGGAGACTCCATTGTGAGAGGTACGAACAGGGGTTTCTGCGGCAACAGACGGGATGCGAGGATGGTGTGCTGCCTTCCTGGTGCCAGGATCCAGGATGTCACGGACAGAGTGCAGAAAATCCTCAAGGGCGTAGGTGAACATCCGGAAGTGGTAGTGCATGTCGGCACAAACGATGTCGGAAAGAAGGGGATGAATATTCTGCAGCGTGACTTTAGAGAGCTCGGAAAAATGCTGAAAAGCAGGACCTTCAGGGTTGTTATCTCCGGTTTGCTTCCAGTTCCTCGTGCTGGCGAGAGCAGGAACAGGGAGATACGGGACCTGAACGTGTGGCTGAGGAACTGGTGCACGGGGCAGGGATTTAGATTCTTAGATCACTGGGATCTGTTTTGGGGTAAGGGGGAACTGTACAAAAGGGACGGATTGCATCTTAACAGGTGTGGGACCAGCATTCTGGCAGACAGGTTTGTTACTGCTACACGGGTGGTTTTAAACTGAATAAGGGGGGTGGGGTGTCGAATGGGCTAGTGGAGGATGGAGTTAAAGGGAAAGGGTTTCTTAATTGTGTGAGCGTAGAGACAGAGGGGTGTAAAATGAGGGTAGAAGCAATAGGTAGCAAGGTGAAAAGTAAAAGTGGCAGGCCGGAAAATCCAGGGCAAAAATCAAAAAGGGCCACTTTTCAACAAAATTGTATAAGGGGTAAGAGTGTTGTAAAAACAAGCCTGAAGGCTTTGTGTCTCAATGCAAGGAGCATTCGTAATAAGGTGGATGAGTTGAATGTGCAGATAGCTATTAATGACTATGATATAGTTGGGATCACAGAGACATGGCTCCAGGGTGACCAAGGCTGGGAGCTGAACATCCAGGGATATTCAATATTCAGGAGGGATAGAGAGAAAGGAAAAGGAGGTGGGGTAGCGTTGCTGATTAGAGAGGAGATTAACGCAATGGAAAGGAAGGACATTAGTTTGCAGGATGTGGAATCGGTATGGGTAGAGCTGCGAAACACTAAGGGGCAGAAAACGCTGGTGGGTGTTGTGTACAGGCCACCTAACAGTAGTAGTGAAGTTGGAGATGGTATCAAACAGGAAATTAGAAATGCGTGCGACAAAGGCAAAACCGTTATAATGGGTGATTTCAATCTACATATAGTTGGGTGAATCAAATTGGCAGGGGTGCTGAGGAAGACGATTTTTTGGAATGTATGCGGGATAGTTATCTAAATCAACATGTAGAGGAACCAACGAGAGAGCAGGCTATTTTAGACTGGGTATTGAGTAATGAGGAAGGGTTAGTTAGCATTCTTGTTGTACGTGCCCCCTTGGGCAAGAGTGACCATAATATGGTTGAGTTCTTCATTAGGATGGAGAGTGACATTGTTAATTCAGAAACAATGGTTCTGAACTTAAAGAAAGGTAACTTTGAGGGTATGAGACGTGAATTGGCCAAGATTGACTGGCAATTAATTCTAAAAGGGTTGACGGTGGATATGCAATGGAAGACATTTAAATACTGCATGGATGAACTACAAAAATTGTTCATCCCAGTTTGGCAAAAGAATAAATCAGGGAAGGTAGTGCATCCGTGGATAACAAGGGAAATCAGGTATAGTATCTAAGCGAAGGATGTTGCGTACAAATTAGCCGGAAAAAGCAGCATACCGGAGGACTGGGAGAAATTCAGAGACCAGCAGAGGAGGACAAAGGGCTTAATTTGGAAAGGAAAAATAGATTATGAAAGAAAACTGGCAGGGAACATAAAAACTGACTGCAAAAGTTTTTATAGATATGTGAAAAGAAAGAGATTAGTTAAAACAAATGTAGGTCCCTTGCAGTCAGAAACAGGTGAGTTGATCATGGGGAACAAGGATATGGCGGACCAATTGAATAACTACTTTGGTTCCGTCTTCACTAAGGAAGACATAAATAATCTGCCGGAAATAGCAGGTGACTGCGGGTCAAAGGAGTTGGAGGAATTAAGTGAAATCCAGGTTAGCCGGGAAGTGGTGTTGGGTAAATTAAATGGATTAAAGGCCGATAAATCCCTAGGGCCAGATAGGCTGCATCCCAGAGTACTTAAGGAAGTAGCTCCAGAAATAGTGGATGCATTAGTAATAATCTTTCAAAACTCTTTAGATTCTGGAGTAGTTCCTGAGGATTGGCGGGTAGCAAACGTAACCCCACGTTTTAAGAAGGGAGGGGGAGAGAAAACGGGGAATTACAGACCAGTTAGTCTAACATCGGTAGTGGGGAAACTCCTAGAGTCAGTTATTAAAGATTGGATAGCAGCACATTTGGAAAGTGGTGAAATCATTGGACAAAGTCAGCATGGATTTACAAAAGGTAAATCATGTCTGACGAATCTTATAGAATTTTCGAGGATGTAACTAGTAGCGTGGATAGGGGAGAACCAGTGGATGTGGTGTATCTGGACTTCCAGAAGGCTTTCGACAAGGTCCCACATAAGAGATTAGTTTACGAACTTAAAGCACACGGCATTGGGGGTTCAGTATTGATGTGGATAGAGAACTGGCTGGCAAACAGGAAGCAAAGAGTAGCAGTAAATGGGTCCTTTTCACAATGGCAGGCAGTGACTAGTGGGGTACCGCAAGGCTCAGTGCTGGGACCCCAGCTATTTACAATATATATTAATGATCTGGATGAGGGAATTGAAGGCAATATCTCCAAGTTTGCGGATGACACTAAGCTGGGGGGCAGTGTTAGCTGTGAGGAGGATGCTAGGAGACTGCAAGGTGACTTGGATAGGCTGGGTGAGTGGGCAAATGTTTGGCAGATGCAGTATAATGTGGATAAATGTGAGGTTATCCATTTTGGTGGCAAAAACAGGAAAGCAGACTATTATCTAAATGGTGGCCGACTAGGAAAAGGGGAGATGCAGCGAGACCTGGGTGTCATGGTACACCAGTCATTGAAAGTGGGCATGCAGGTGCAGCAGGCAGTGAAGAAAGCGAATGGTATGTTAGCTTTCATAGCAAAAGGATTTGAGTATAGGAGCAGGGAGGTTCTACTGCAGTTGTACAGGGTCTTGGTGAGACCACACCTGGAGTATTGCGTACAGTTTTGGTCTCCAAATCTGAGGAAGGACATTATTGCCATAGAGGGAGTGCAGAGAAGGTTCACCAGACTGATTCCTGGGATGTCAGGACTGTCTTATGAAGAAAGACTGGATAGACTTGGTTTATACTCTCTAGAATTTAGGAGATTGAGAGGGGATCTTATAGAAACTTACAAAATTCTTAAGGGGTTGGACAGGCTAGATGCAGGAAGATTGCTCCCGATGTTGGGGAAGTCCAGGACAAGGGGTCACAGCTTAAGGATAAGGGGGAAATCCTTTAAAACCGAGATGAGAAGAACTTTTTTCACACAGAGAGTGGTGAATCTCTGGAACTCTCTGCCACAGAGGGTAGTCGAGGCCAGTTCATTGGCTATATTTAAGAGGGAGTTAGATGTGGCCCTTGTGGCTAAGGGGATCAGAGGGTATGGAGAGAAGGCAGGTACGGGATACTGAGTTGGATGATCAGCCATGATCATATTGAATGGCGGTGCAGGCTCGAAGGGCCGAATGGCCTACTCCTGCACCTAATTTCTATGTTTCTATGTTTCTATAATCTGCCGGAAATAGCAGGGGACCGCGGGTCAAAGGAGTTGGAGGAATTGAGTGAAATCCAGGTTAGCCGGGAAGTGGTGTTGGGTAAATTAAATGGATTTAAGGCCGATAAATCCCCAGGGCCAGATGGGCTGCATCCCAGAGTACTTAAGGAAGTAGCTCCAGAAATAGTGGATGCATTAGTAATAATCTTTCAAAACTCTTTAGATTCTGGAGTAGTTCCTGAGGATTGGCGGGTAGCAAACGTAACCCCACGTTTTAAGAAGGGAGGGAGAGAGAAAACGGGGAATTACAGACCAGTTAGTCTAACATCGGTAGTGGGGAAACTCCTACAGTCAGTTATTAAAGATTGGATAGCAGCACATTTGGAAAGTGGTGAAATCATTGGACAAAGTCAGCATGGATTTACAAAAGGTAAATCATGTCTGACGAATCTTATAGAATTTTCGAGGATGTAACTAGTAGCGTGGATAGGGGAGAACCAGTGGATGTGGTGTATCTGGACTTCCAGAAGGCTTTCGACAAGGTCCCACATAAGAGATTAGTTTACGAACTTAAAGCACACGGCATTGGGGGTTCAGTATTGATGTGGATAGAGAACTGGCTGGCAAACAGGAAGCAAAGAGTAGCAGTAAACGGGTCCTTTTCACAATGGCAGGCAGTGACTAGTGGGGTACCGCAAGGCTCAGTGCTGGGACCCCAGCTATTTACAATATATATTAATGATCTGGATGAGGGAATTGAAGGCAATATCTCCAAGTTTGCGGATGACACTAAGCTGGGGGGCAGTGTTAGCTGTGAGGAGGATGCTAGGAGACTGCAAGGTGACTTGGATAGGCTGGGTGAGTGGGCAAATGTTTGGCAGATGCAGTATAATGTGGATAAATGTGAGGTTATCCATTTTGGTGGCAAAAACAGGAAAGCAGACTATTATCTAAATGGTGGCCGACTAGGAAAAGGGGAGATGCAGCGAGACCTGGGTGTCATGGTACACCAGTCATTGAAAGTGGGCATGCAGGTGCAGCAGGCAGTGAAGAAAGCGAATGGTATGTTAGCTTTCATAGCAAAAGGATTTGAGTATAGGAGCAGGGAGGTTCTACTGCAGTTGTACAGGGTCTTGGTGAGACCACACCTGGAGTATTGCGTACAGTTTTGGTCTCCAAATCTGAGGAAGGACATTATTGCCATAGAGGGAGTGCAGAGAAGGTTCACCAGACTGATTCCTGGGATGTCAGGACTGTCTTATGAAGAAAGACTGGATAGACTTGGTTTATACTCTCTAGAATTTAGGAGATTGAGAGGGGATCTTATAGAAACTTACAAAATTCTTAAGGGGTTGGACAGGCTAGATGCAGGAAGATTGCTCCCGATGTTGGGGAAGTCCAGGACAAGGGGTCACAGCTTAAGGATAAGGGGGAAATCCTTTAAAACCGAGATGAGAAGAACTTTTTTCACACAGAGAGTGGTGAATCTCTGGAACTCCCTGCCACAGAGGGTAGTCGAAGACAGTTCATTGGCTATATTTAAGAGGGAGTTAGATGTGGCCCTTGTGGCTAAGGGGATCAGAGGGTATGGAGAGAAGGCAGGTACGGGATACTGAGTTGGATGATCAGCCATGATCATATTGAATGGCGGTGCAGGCTCGAAGGGCCGAATGGCCTACTCCTGCACCTAATTTCTATGTTTCTATGTTTCTATGAAACATGTTCCCCATGTTGGGGGAGTCCAGAACCTGGGGTCACAGTTTAAGAATAAGGGGTCGGCCATTTAGGACTGAGATGAGGAAACACTTTTTCACCCAGAGAGTTGTGAATCTGTGGAATTCTCTGCCACAGAAGGCAGTGGAGGCCAATTCACTGGATGTTTTCAAGAGAGAGTTGGATATGGCTCTTAGGACTAATGGAATCAAGGGATATGTGGAGAAAGCAAGAACGGGGTACTGATTTTGGATGATCAGCCGTGATCATGTTGAATGACGGTGCTGGCTCGAAGGGCCGAATGGCCTACTCCTGCATCTATTGTCTATGTTTCCACGATTCTGTTCCCGAGGGTCCCAATATCCTTCTGCTTCACTTCCCAGATCCTGATGGGCCCGGTGCCGGATCGCGGGGGGAGACCTGGCGAGATGGAGCGGCCGATGGCCACGTGGGAAGGCAGGAGAAGTGGGGGCGAACGGAGGAATGGGGGCGACCGGAAAAACGGGGGCGACCGGAGACAGGAGAAGCGGAGAGGAGGCCAGGGGCGTAAGCACTGACTGCCCCCCCCCCCCCCCCCCCGTTGAGGAGTGGCGGGCTCCCTGCTGGCTCCGTGCGGGAAGGCCGTGGATGGTGGTGGCATTCCCGGACGGAGCAGTGCATCTCCTCACCGTCTGTCTGCGGCGTGTGGGACCGCTGTAACTCCGCTGCTCCTTGCACCCCCCGTCACACGGAGAAGACCAAGTGTGCGAGAAGGAACTGCAGATGCTGCTTCACACCGAAGACAGACACAACATGCTGGAGTAACTCCGCGGGACAGGCAGCATCTCTGGAGAGAAGGAATGGGTGACGTTTCGGGTCGAGACCCTTCTTCAGACTGTGAGGCAGGGGAGAGGGGAACGAGAGATATATAGACAGTACTTAAGAGAAATGAATGAAAGATATGCAGAAAGCAATGGTAATCAGGGAAATGTGGAGCCAACAATGGTCCATTGTTGGCTGTGGGATAGGTGAAAGCAAGTTATAGAGACAATGAAACTTAACAGGTCGAGATCCTTCTTCAAACGATGGGTCTCGATACAAAACATCGCCCGTTCCTTCTCTCCAGAGACGCTGCCTGTCCCGCTGAGTTACTCCATCTTTCTGTATCTGATTTCGAAGAGGTTAGACAGTGGGGCTGGTGAAAACGCACAGAGCTGTGGCTGATGTGTCCCCTCGAGTCCCAGCTCCCCTCCCCACCGGCCATCTGATTGTGGCTGCCCTCGGCCACAGCGACACTGTACACAGCGCGGATTTATCAGGCTTCTGCTCGCCTCCATCACGGAGCCTCGCAAACAATAACTGCGGCCTGGATCTCTGTCTCTCTCTCCCTCTCTGTCTCTGTCTCTCTCTCCCCCAGCACTAATCGTGGACAGCATAATCGCAGTGTTACGTTCTCTCTCCACCTCCACATCTGGTGTTACGGATCCTACACTGGAGCCTCCATGAGGAGGGAACAGTTTGCAAAGTTTCTACATGTAAATGACAATTAATTATGTGATTTTTTTGGGGGGGGGGGGGGGGGGGGGGGGGAATATTTGCTGGGACTCAGGGCTGTGAGCACAAATACATTTTTTTTTATTTTTAAATAAAATTAAAATAATGTTTCCTGGTTCTGGATGGAGATTTCTTTTGGAGCGGAGATTCCAGACTTTATGTCAGTTATCAGTGGTGTAAGCAGACGATGTCTCTGTGTCTTTCTCTCTCTCTCTCTCTCTCTCTCTCTCTCTCTGTCTATCACTCTCCTCTCTCTCTCTCTCTATCTCTCTCTCTCTCTCTCTCTCTCTCTCTCTCTCTCTCTCTCTCTCTCTCTCTCTCTCTCTCTCTCTATCTCTCTCTGTGTCTCTGTGTGTGTGTGTGTCTCTCTCTCTCTCTCTCTATCTCTCTCTCTCTCTGTCTCTCTCTCTCTATCTGTCTATCTTTCTGTGTCTATCTCTCTCTCTCTCTCTCTCTCTCTCTCTCCCTGTGTCTCCCTCTCTGTGTCCCTCTCTCTCTCTCTGTCTCTGTCTCTCATCACTGTGTCTCTGTCTCTCTCTGTCTCATCTCTGTGTTTCTCTCTCATCTCTGTGTGTCTCTCTCTGTGTCTCTGTGTCTCTCTCTCTGTCTGTGTGTCCCTCTGTCTCCCATCTCTGTCTCTGTGTCTCTCTCACTCTGTGACAGAGTGGGGCGTAACACCAGCTACAAAGCCGAACCCTCACAAACCTGCACGTCTTTGGAGTGCGGGAGGAAACCCGGAGCACCCGGAGAAAACCCACGCAGTCACAGGCGAAACGTACAAACTCCGTACAGACAGCACCCGTAGTTAGGATCAAACCTGGGTCTCTGGCGCTGTGAGGCAGCAACTCTACCGCTGGGCCATTTATCCGGGTTATTTGCACTCTGGAGGGTTTCAACCCAAAACATCGACAATCCCCCCCCCCCACACACACACAGATGTTGTTCGACACACCGAGTCCTTCCAGCAAGCATCTTCACTGCTACAAAATAAAAAATGAGCTTTATTTAGCAATAAATCTACAACAAACAGTCGCAGCTGGATCCAGCGCTGTTGTACGCCTGATGAACTGAGTACAAATCCTCGTCGGTCGCGTTGAACGCTGGGGTCGGTGAGGAGAACACGGCCTCCTGGCTCCTGATCCTCCCTCCTCGTCACTCCTAGCCCTCCGTGTTGGCAATGGGTGAAGGGAGATAAATAACCGTGTCCTGTTCCCGGTGGGAGAACTGCAGGAAGGAACTGCAGATGCTGGGTTCCATCGGAGGTAGACACAAAATGCTGGAGTAACTCAGCGGGACAGGCGGCATCTCTGGGGAGAAGGAATGGGTGACGTTTCTGGTCGAGACCCTTCTTTAGACTGAAGGTCAGGGGAGAGGGATACAGGAGGAGGCCATTCGGCCCTTCGAGCCTGCCCCACAATTCAATATGAACATTCAAAATCAGTAATTTCTCCCCCTATCCCTTGATTCCGTTAGCCCCAAGAGCTAAATCTAACTCTTGAATACATCTCGAATCCTGCTCCTTCGTCATGCCTCTACAGATCAGCCTGAACAGAGAACAGTACAGCACAGGAACAGGCCATTCGGCCCACAATGTCTGTGCTGACGACATAATGCCAAGAGAAATCAGCCTCCTCTGCCCGCACGTGATCCATATCCCTCCATTCCCTGCATATCCATGTGCCTGTCTAAAAGCCTCGTAAACACCACTATCGTATCTGCCTCCACCACCACCCCTGGCAGCTCGTTCCAGGCACCCACGTGCCCCACATATCCCCTTTAATCTTTGCCCCTCTCTCTTGATGAATGTGACACGTATACTTTATCCCCCAACCTTTGTGTCATAGAGTCATCGAGTGATACAGTGTGGAAACAGGCCCTTCGGCCCTACTTCCCCACACCGGCCAACAATGTCCCAGCTACACTAGCCCCACCTGCCTGTATTTGGTCCATATCCCCCCCAGACCTGTCCTATCCATGTACCTGTCTAACTGTTTATTAAACATTGGGATAGTCCCAGCTCAACTACCACCTCTGGCAGCTTGTTCCACCCTCCTTTGTGTGAAAAGGTTACCCTTCAGATCCTATTAAATCTTTTCCCCTTCACCTTGAACCTGTGTCCTCTGGTCCTTGATTCCCCTACTCTGGGCAAGAGACTCTGTGCGTCTACCCGATCTATTCCTCTCATGATTTTGTACCCCTCTATAAGATCACCCCTCATCCTCCTGCGCTCCAGGCAATAGAGACCCAGCCTGCTCAAACACTTGCTGTAGCTCACACCCTCTAGTCCTGGCAACATCCTCGTAAATCTTCTCTGTAGCCTTTGCAAGCTTGGCAACATCAAGGAAGAGGGTGGGGGTGGGTGTGGGTGTGTGTGGGTGTGTGTGTGTGTGTGTGTGTGTGTGTGTGTGTGTGTGTGTGTGTGTGTGTGTGTGTGTGTGTGTGTGTGTGTGTGTGTGTGTGTGTGTGTGTGTGTGTGTGTGTGCGTGCGTGCGTTCGTGGGTGCGTGTGTGTGTGTGTGTGTGGACTGGCAAGGTAGAGTCTATCCTGCAATCGAGCTGGCGTGAGTTGGGCACAGCCTCGTGGAAGGAGCTGGCAGTTTTGGGCATAGTCTCGTGGAAGGAGCTGGCAGTGTTGGGCACAGTCTCGTGCGTGGAGCTGCCGTGAGTTGGGCACAGTCTCATGTGGGCAGCTGGCAGTGTTGGGCACAGTCTCATGTGGGCAGCTGGCAGTGTTGGGCACAGTCTCGTGCGTGGAGCTGGCAGTGTAGGGCACAGCCTCGTGTGGGCAGCTGGCAGTGTTGGGCACAGTCTCACGTGGGCAGCTGGCAGTGTTGGGCACAGCCTCGTGTGGGCAGCTGGCAGTGTTGGGCACAGTCTCATGTGGGCAGCTGGCAGTGTTGGGCACAGTCTCGTGTGGGCAGCTGGCAGTGTTGGGCACAGTCTCGTGCGTGGAGCTGCCGTGAGTTGGGCACAGTCTCGTGTGGGCAGCTGGCAGTGTTGGGCACAGTCTCGTGTGGGCAGCTGGCAGTGTTGGGCACACTCATGTGGGCAGCTGGCAGTGTTGGGCACAGTCTCGTGTGGGCAGCTGGCAGTGTTGGGCACAGTCTCGTGTGGGCAGCTGGCAGTGTTGGGCACAGTCTCGTGCGTGGAGCTGGCAGTGTTGGGCACAGTCTCGTGCGTGGAGCTGGCAGTGTTGGGCACAGTCTCATGTGGGCAGCTGGCAGTGTTGGGCACAGTCTCGTGTGGGCAGCTGGCAGTGTTGGGCACAGTCTCGTGTGGGCAGCTGGCAGTGTTGGGCACACTCATGTGGGCAGCTGGCAGTGTTGGGCACACTCATGTGGGCAGCTGGTAGTGTTGGGCACAGTCTCATGTGGGCAGCTGGCAGTGTTGGGCACAGTCTCGTGTGGGCAGCTGGCAGTGTTGGGCACAGTCTCATGTGGGCAGCTGGCAGTGTTGGGCACAGTCTCGTGTGGGCAGCTGGCAGTGTTGGGCACAGCCTCGTGGAAGGAGCTGGCATGACTTGGTGACCTCCGGCAGCCCCACCATCTCCGGCCGCTGGAGTTGAACGGACGGCCGACGCAGGTGGTCCCCATCGGACGATGCCGGCGAGAGGAGGGATGTGGGGAAGCCACTGACGAGGGAGCGAGGGCGTGTGCGTTTGGCCGGAGGGGAAGGCTGTCTGGGTTTTCCGTGCCACACTCCCCGCTCAGATGTTGGAGTCGTGCTGCACGTGCATGTTGTCCATCTGCTCCAGGATCAGCGTGACTGCCGGGGGTCCCAGGTTCTCCTGCCTCCGCTCCAGTCTCTCCAGCCGCTCCCGTAGCTCAGCGAGCTGCCGCCGCAGTGTGGCGTTGTCCTCCAGCCCTGCCTTCGCTCGCTGTAGATCCGCGTTCTCCAACGCCAGCTGGCTTCCTCGCTGCGGGCATGAGGGGGGAACGAGAGGGAGTTACAGTGAGGTGGGGGGTACATTACCAGCCAACAACTCCTCCTGGACCACCCAGATCCAAGCAACAGCCACAAAAGCACGCCAACGCCCACCTTAGAAGCGTAGGGGGTTCAGTATGCACCCCCACCCCCCCCCCCCCCACACAACTCTCACCAACTCCTACAGATGCATCTTGTCGGGATGCATCACGGCACGGTTTGGGAACAGCTCCATCCAAGACCGCAATAAATCGCAGAGAATTGTGGACGCAGCCCAGACCATCACACAGACCAACCTCCCTTCCGTTGACTCCATCTACACCTCACGCTGCCTCGGCAAGGCCAGCAGCATCATCAAGGACCAGTCTCACCCCGGCCACTCCCTCTTCTCCCCTCTCCCATCGAGTAAAAGGTACAGAAGTGTGAAAACGCACACCTCCAGATTCAGGGACAGTTTCTTCCCAGCTATTATCAGGCAACTGAACCATCCTACCACAACCAGAGAGCAGTCCTGAACTACTATCTACCTCATTGGTAACCCTCGGACTATCCTTGATCAGACTTTGCTGGCTTTACCTTGCACTAAACGTTATTCCCTTATCATGTAGCTATACACTTTGGACGGCTCGATTGTGATCATGTATTGTCTTTCCGCTGACTGGTTAGCACGCAAGAAAAGCTTTTCATTGTACATCGGTACACGTGACAATAAACTAAACTGTAAAGTGATTTGTCGGGTGAGGTGGGAGGTCCATTGGAAGAGATAGACACAAAATGCTGGAGTAACTCAGCAGGTCAGGCAGCATCTCTGGAGAACATGGGTGGGTGACCATTTGGGTTGGGACCCTTGAAGAAGGGTCCCATATGGCACCAATCTTTTTTTTCTCCACAGATGCTGCCTGACCCACTGTGTTCCTCCACAACTTTGTGTTTATCTCTTCAACCAGCAAGTGCAGTCTGGTTGTTATGGAGATGACAGCTCAACAAAGATGGAGATACATTGATCTGTTTCCACTAGTGGGAGAGTCTAGGACTAGAGGTCACAGCCTTAGAATTAAAGGACGTTCTTTTAGGAAGGAGATGAGGAGAAATTTCTTTAGTCAGAGGGTGGTGAATCTGTGGAATTCTTTGCCACAGAAGGCAGTGGAGGCCAAGTCAGTGGATATGTTTAAGTCAGAGATAGATAGATTCTTGATTAGTACGCGTGTCAGGGGTTATGAGGAGAAGGCAGGAGAATGGGGTTAGGAGGGAGAGATAGATCAGCCATGATTGCATGGCGGATGGCTGAATGGCCTAGTTCTACTCCTATCACTTATGCCATGATTCACAAGTTATAGGAGTAGAATTAGGCCATTCGGCCCATCGAGTCTACTCTGCAATTCAATCCTGGCTCAAACATTTGGGTGTAGATTTGATGGGCCGAGTGGCCTAATTTTACTCCTATAACATGACCTTCTGACCTTCTGACCTGCAGATGCTGGAATCTGGAACCTTTTCCTTCCACCCTACCCACCCCCTACAGTTCCAACCCCCTCCCGACATCACCCAACCTTTAACCACCACCCCCTTACACACACCAATACACCCTCCCCTACCCCCTTCACCTATACACCCTTCCACCAGACTCTTCCACCACGCACCCTTCCACCCACCATCCCCAATCCGCCCTCTCCCTTCCACCCCCCTCTCTCTCCCCCCAACCATCTCCCTCTATCCCCGTCCCCACTGCCTTCCTTTACCCCCCCCCCCACCCTCTTCCCCTTCCACCCCATCCCCTCCCTTACACGTCCCCTCCTCCCCCTCCCCCTCCCTCCTTGTCCCCTCCCCCCTCCCTCCTTGTCCCCTCCCCCCACTTTACCTGTTCAGCCAGGTGCAGCCTGTGTGCCCACTGCTGTACGTCCGTGCTACTGGGGGGCGGTAAGGGGGCGGTGGGCTGAGTTGCGGGCCCCGTGGTCTCGCCCGTCTCGCCGGCGTTGGGGCCGGGGTCCGGCGGCTCTGGGAGGGGGGGGCTCGGTCTGAGTGGAGCGGTGGGCCAGGGCGGCACTCGTGCGGTCGGGCGGCGCCAGGGGGTGGTCGCGGCCATTGTGCCCAAGCTCAGCGGCGTCCACCTGAGGATAGGCGAAGATGTCGGGGTTGCTGCCTGCGGGGGGCGACAGAGAGCACGGTCACACGCCGGCAACAAGAGCTTTCCACTGTACCTCACTGCATGTGACAATAAACTACACTCCCAAAGATCTTATCTTTGACTCTAACTGAGCACGGCACGGTGGCGCAGCGGTAGTATTGCTGCCTGTGTTCCCAACCCCATCAATACTTGGGATGGGTTGGGCAGCGTACAACTAATTAGACGAACAGCTCCTCATATTTCGCTTAAGCAGCATTCAACCCAGCGGTATGATTCATGATTTCTCTAACTCTGACTTAGAAACATAGCAAAAACATAGAAAAATAGGTGCAGGAGCAGGCCATTCGAGCCAGCACCGCCATTCACTATGATCATGGCTGATCATCCAAAATCAGTACCCCGTTCCTGCTTTTTCCCCATATCCCTTGATTCCTTTAGCCCTAAGAGCTAAATAACTTTTTGCGAACTTCAAGAAACCCCCTCCCCCCCACACACACACACACAACCTTGCACCTCTCTGCCTGTACTACGGTGGTAGGTTTTGAATTGAATCATTTTATTATTGTACATATTATTGCAAACAATTGAATACATTACTTTTGGTTAAAAAAAGTGATGAATTAGGGAACATTACGTGTATTTTTTACATTAGTTCTCTACATCGGTGAGGCCAAGAGCAGACTGGGCGATCGCTTCGCCGAACACCTCCGCTCAGTCCGCCTAAATCTACCTGATCTCCCGCTTGCCAAACCCTTCAACTCCCCCTCCCATTCCCACACTGACCTTTCTGTCCTGGGCCTCCTCCACTGTCAGAGTGAGGCTAAACGCAAATTGGAGGAACAGCACCTCATATTTCGCTTGGGCAGCTTGCACCCCAGTGGTAAAAATATTGATTTCTCTAACTTTGACTTCTCTAACTTCCAAGTTACCCCCCTCCCCGCACCTCTCTCCCTGTGCCCCACCTGAACGGACCCCTATTTTTCCAACTATCCCTCCTCCCATCCTTTCCTCTGGCTTCCCATCCCACTCCGCCTCTTTCTACATCTCCTTCCTTTTTCTCTCCTTTTCATCTCCGACCCTTGTCCACCCGTCTGCCGATCAACCACACTCCCCTCCCCACCCCCCCACCCCCGCCCCCCCTGCTATCTCCTTCACCTGCATCCACCTATCACTCACTAGGCTTTGTCCCGCTTGGTTAGTTATCCGTCTGTGGAAGGGTCCCGACCCGGATTGCCACCAATCCACGTTCTCCAGAGATCGACGCAAACTGCTGGAGTAATTCAGCCGGTCAGGCAGCATCTCTGGAGAGAAGGAATGGGTGACGTTTCGGGTCGAGCCCCTCCTTCAGACTGAGAGTAGGGGAGAGGGAAACGAGAGATATAGACAGTGGTGTCGAGAGACGTAGAACAAATGGATGAAAGATATGCAGAAAAGTAAGTATGATAAAGGTAGCAGTCCGTTGTTGGCTGTGAGCTAGGTGAAAATGAGTTACAGACAATGAGACTCAACAAGACACCAGTGAACCCAGTAAAATGACTCGGGTGGGTGAGGGACGGAGAGAGAGGGGGATGCAAGGATTGCTTGAAGTTAGAGAAGTCAATGTTCATACTGCTGGGTTGTACGATCCAGAGATGCTGCCTGACCTGCTGAGTTACTCCAGCACTTTGTGACATTTTTTGTCCTGGCCCCACCACTCTGCCAGTTTTCTCCCCTCTCGACTCCAAATAGTCTGAAGAAGGGTCCCGATCCGAAACATCGGCCTATCCACCTCCTCCAGAGATGTTGCCTGACCCGCTGAGTTACTCCAGCACTTTGTGTCTTTCTGTACTGCAGTACGATCCTGCGGATGTCGGTGCAGAGTGGAGGAGCCGCACTGTCAGTCTCAGCCCAGCAGAGGGCAATGGAGGCCACAGTCTCCCCTGAAGGAGCTTCAAGCCGTCCTGAATCGACCCACCTTTAACTAACCCACTGGGCAGGAAGGAACTGCAGATGCTGGTTTAAGCCAAAGATAGACACAAAATGCTGGAGTAACTCAACGGGACAGGCAGCATCTCTGGAGAAAAGGAATAGGTCACCTTTCTGGTTGAGAAGAAGGGTCGCAACCTGAAACGTCACCCATTCCTTCTCTCCAGAAATGCTGCCTGACCCGCTGAGTTACTCCAGCTTTTTGTGTCTATCTTCCACCTAACCCACTGGTGGATGGACTATGGCCATGTTCACAAGTGACAGGAGTAAAATTAGGCCATTCGGCCCATCAAGTCTACTCCGCCATTCAATCATGGCTGATCTATCGCTCCCTCCTAACCCCATTCTCCTGCCTTCTCCCCATAACCCCTGACTCCCGTACTGATTCAGAAGTCTACAACACAAATCCAGGGACAGCCAACATTTCAGCAGGAATACAAATACATTCTCCAAAGTCGTGCAGGTTTGTAGGTTAATTGGCTTGGTATAAATGTAAATTGTCCCTAGTGTGTGTAGGATAGTGTTAGTGTGCGGGGATCGCTGGTCGGCGCAGAGTCGGTGGGCGGAAGGGCCTGTTTCCACGCTGTATCTCTAAAATAAACTATCCAAAGACAAAGGCATGTGAGGGTTGTGGAGGGTTCTCAGCTTGAAGCAAGCAGTCAAAGTCAGCTCGAACAGCCCAGTCAATGAACAGTTTACAACAGCAACTCCCTGTAAAAGCTAATAAGAAGGAACTGCAGATGCTGGAAAATCGAAGGTAGACAAAAATGCTGGAGAAACTCAGCGGGTGAGGCAGCATCTATGGAGCGAAGGAAATAGGCGACGTTTCGGGTTGAAACCCTTCTTCAGACTGATGTGAGGGTGGCGGGGTGGGGGGCGGGAAGAAGAAAGGAAGAGGTGGAGCCAGTGGGCTGAGGGAGTGCTGGGAAGGGGAGGAGAAAGTAGGGACTACCTGAAATTAGAGAAGCCAATGTTCACACTGCTGGGGTGCAAACTACCCGAGCGAAATATGAGGTGCTGCTCCTCCAATTTGCGGAGGTCCTCACTCTGGCCATGGAGGTGGCCCAGGACAGAAAGGTCAGATTCAGAATGGGAGGGGGAGTTGAAGTGCTGAGCCACCGGGAGATCAGGTTGGTTATTGCGAACCGAGCAGAGGTGTTGGGCGAAAAGATCGCCAAGCCTACGCTTGGTCTCACCAATGTAGAGCAGCTGACATCTAGAGCAGCGGATGCAATAGATGAGGTTGGAGGAACTGCAGATGCTGCTTTACACCAAAGATAGACACAAAGTGCTGGAGGAACTCAGCGGATCAGGCAGCATCTCTGGAGAACATGGATAGGTGACGTTTCAGGCCGGGACTGAGGAAGGAGCCCTTCAGGAGTGACACGGTGGCGCTGCGGTAGAGTTGCTGCCTCACAGCGCTAGAGACCCAGGTTCGATCCTGACTTCAGGTGCTGTTTGTGTGGAGTTTGTACGTTCTCACCGTGACCTGATTGGGTTTTCTCCGGGTGCTCTGGTTTCCTCCGAGACTCCAAAGATGTACAGGTTTGTAGGTTTATCGTCTATGGTAAAAATTATAAATTGTCCCTAGTGTGTGTAGGATAGTGTTAATGTGCGGGGGATCGCTAGTCAGCGTGGACTCAGTGGGCTGAAGGGCCTGTTTCCGCGCTGTATCTCTAAAGTCTAAGTCTAATGGGATCCCGCTGTGCAGATACCCCCACGACACGTGGCCAGATTGGCTGCATGCCGAAGGCCCTGCCATGGTGGAAATGCTGAGGTAGGAACTGCAGACGCTGGTTTACACCGAAGATAGACACAAAGAGCTGGAGTAACTCAGCGGGACGGGCAGCATCTCTGGAGAGAAAGAATGGGTGACGGTTCATTTCGGCTCGGATCTGAGGAAGGGTCTCGACCCGAAACGTCGGCCATTCCTTCTCTCCAGAGATGCCGCCTGTCCCGCTGAGTTACTCCAGCATTTCATGCCTGTCTGGTGGAAATGGATTGTGGACGGGAATGTAGTGGATGACTTTATAGTCACATGTGACAAGGCACAGTGAAACTTTGCTCACGTACATCAGGTATGCAAATAGTCGCTACATAAAGGACACGTACAAAATGACAAAGTACGCCGGCTCCTCCATTGTTCTCCCCCCCCCCCCCCCCCTCACCACCCTCCTCCCTCCCCACTGTCCATAGTCTATTGTGCAGAGGGTGTTAGTGAGGGAGGCTGTGCTGGGCTGAGAGGCAAGTGCGATGAGTAACAGCACCGAGCCTCGGCTACTGCAACCATGGCCTGACCACAAACGCCAACAAGGATCCCCGCTGCTTGCTCCGTTCTCCTGTCCAAGTCCCACCATCGGCAGCAGCAAAGGGCCGAGCAGTGTTGGACAGAGCCAATAGACAATAGGTGCAGGAGTAGGCCATTCGGCCCTTCGAGCCAGCACCGCCATTCAATGTGATCATGGCTGATCATCCCCAATCAGTGCCCCGTTCCTGCCTTCTCCCCATATCCCCTGACACCGCTATCCTTAAGAGCTCTCTCTAACTCTCTCTTGAAAGCATCCAGAGAACCGGCTTCCACCGCCCTCTGAGGCAGAGAATTCCACAGACTCACCACTCTCTGTGTGAAAAAGTGTTTCCTCGTCTCCGTTCTAAATGGCTTACCCCTTATTCTTAAACTGTGGCCCCTGGTTCTGGACTCCCCCAACATCGGGAACATGTTTCCTGCCTCTAGCGTGTCCAAACCCTTAATAATCTTATATGTTTCAATAAGAAACCCTCTCATCCTTCTAAACTCCAGAGTGTACAAGCCCAGCTGCTCCATTCTATCAACATATGACAGTCCCGCCATATCCCTATACTCCTTGATTCCATTAGCCCTACGAACTATATCTAACTCTCTCTTGAAAACATCCAGTGAATCCCAACTTATCCCTCCAAACCTGCCCTATCCACACACCTGTCTAAATGTTTCTTAAACATTGAGATCGTACCTGCCTCAACAACACCCTCCGGCAGCTCGTTCCATACATCCATCACACTAACTCTATCCTACACACACTGGACACAATGTACACTTATATCCAGCCAATTCACCTACAAACCAGTACGTGTTTGGAGTGTGGGAGGAAACCGGAGCACCCGGAGAAAACCCACGCGGTCGCGGGGAGAACGTACAAACTCCGTACAGACAGCACCTGTAGTCAGGATCGAACCTGGGTCTCTGCACCATCGTGCCGCCCTTATTAGTCAAAGATATCTTTCAGAACCAGGGGGCACAGGTTTAAGGAGGGAAAGATTTAGGGGCAACATTTTCACTCAGTGCAGTGGGTATATAGAACGTACTGCCACAGGAAGTAGTTGAGGTTGGTACTCTAACATTGAAAAGACACTTGTACTGAGCAGCAAAGGTTTAGAGGGATTTGGGGCAAATCTGGGCAAATAGGCCTAGCTTAGTTGGGACACCGTGACCGGCATGGGTGAGTTGGGCCGAAGGGCCTGTTCCTGTGCTGTGCGGCTCTAATCATCCATCTCATTATTGAGTGTTTAATTTTGCTACCGTATATCTTATAAAAAGCCACAGTCAGACAGGAAATGGTTAAGAAGAGGCAGGAAGGGGTTATTTAGTCCAGTCGGGTCAGATGAGATGCAATCTAAGACAAGCTGTTTGCTCACCACAGCATTCTGACTTCTGAGGTTACAAACAAGGTCAGTCTCTGCACAAAAAAAGTTTTGCAGAACCTAACAGCACAGCCAGAGGCCATTCTGCCCACCACACTTGTGCTATCTTAGAAACAGGAAAATAGGTGCAGGATTTGGCCATTCGAGTCAACACCGCCATTCAATATGATCATGGCTGATCATCTAAAATCAATCCTGCCTTTTCCCCATATCCCTCGATTCTGTATCTCACTGTATCTTGAAAACATCCAGTGGATTGGCCTCCACTCTCTTCTGCGTCTTTAGACTTGGCTTTAAAGATACAGCGCAGAAACAGGGCCTTTGGCCTACCGAGTCCGCACCGACCAGCGATCTCCCCGTACACTAACACTATCCTACGCATACTAGGGACAGTTTTACAACTTACCGAAGCAAATTAACCTACAAACCTGCACGTCTTTGGAGTGTGGGAGGAAACCGGAGCATCTGGGGAAAACCCACGCAGGTCACGGGGAGAACGTGCAAACTCCGTACAGACAGCACCCGTAGTCAGGATCGAACCCGGGTCTCCGGCACAGTGAGACAGCAACTCTACCGTGCGGACTCGGTGGGCCGAAGGGCCTGATTCCATGCTGTATTTCTAATCTAAACTCAGAGGTGTACTGCAGAGACAAGATGTCACCCGCTTTCTTCAATCGGAACGATGCTGGCTGAACTTTGCACTAAATGCTACTTGCTCCCTTATCCTGTATCTGTACACTGTGAACGGCTCGATTGTAATCATGTATTGTCTTTCCGTTGACTGGATAGCACGCTGCAAAAGCTTTTTGCTGTACATGTGGCAAGAAACTGAACTGTTCTGTGTGTCCGAGTGTGAATGAGATGGTGTGATGGGTTACTGGGTGAGTGTGGATAGGTGGGGGGAGGATAGGAGTGCCCGTGTCGTTGGCGCTGTGGGGCAGCAACTCTATTGCTGTGCAACCGTGCCACCCAACTCCAGTTCCAGTTCAGACAAGGTTACTCCAGCACTTTGTAACTTTTTTTTTAGCCAACCTGCATCTGCGTTGCCTTGTGTCGACGTCATACTGCACATGAGCACAACATGAAGTGCTAAAATGAAAATGAGCAGAGACTAGAACTCAGTGAGACAGCCACAGAGATAAAGGGCTGGCACAGTGGCGCAGCGGTAGAGTTGCTGCCTCATGCCCCTGTCCCACTTAGGAAACCTGAACGGAAACCTCTGGAGACTTTGCGCCCCACCCAAGGTTTCCGTGCGGTTCCCGGAGGTTCCCGGGGGTTTTTGTCAGTCTCCCTACCTGCTTCCACTACCTGCAACCTCCGGCAACCACCTGCAACCTCCTGGAACCGCACGGAAACCTTGGGTGGGGCGCAAAGTCTCCAGAGGTTTCGGTTCAGATCTCCTAAGTGGGGCAGGGGCGTTAAAGCACTTGCAGCGTAGGAGACCCGGGTTTGATCCTGACTACCGGTACTTATCTGTACGGAGTTTGTACGTTCTCCGGATGCTCTGGTTTCTTCCCACACTCCAAAGACGCACAAGTTTGTAGGTTAATTGCCTTAGGTAAAATGAAAAATTGCCCCTAGTGTGTAGGATAGTGTTAATGTGTGAGGATCGCTGGTCGGCACGGACTCAGTGGGCTGAAGGGCCTGTTTGCACGCTGTATCTCTAAACTAAACCAAAAAAGTCCTGATCACAAACGTCACCGATCCATGCCCTCCACAGATGCTGCCTGATCCACTGAGTCTCAGTAACATGACATTAATAAGTCATACCTGCACACTCGCGCACACACACACATGCAAACACACATACTCACACACACACAACACACACACATACACACACTCACTCACACTCACACACACCCACGCCCACACACACACACACATGCACACACACGCACTCACACACACACATACACACACTCACTCACACTCACTCCCACACACACACACACACACACACACATACACACACACGCACGCACTCACACACACACACACACAACACACACATACACACACACACACATTCACACACACACATGTACTCACACACACATACACATACACACACACACACTCACACACAACACACACATACACGCACACTCACATTCACACACACACGAACATACACACACGTATACACACACAAACACGTACCCACGCCCACACACACACTGTGATCAGTCCAGCGTAGGCCTGTGTGTTGTTTTGTGTAAATGTGTCCGTGTGTGTGTGTTCGTCCATGCCCATCTGTATGTGCACACTTCAGAGTGTTCATGTGTGTTGTGCGTAAATGTGTGTGTGTGTGTGTGTGTGGTTGCGTGTGTGTGCGTGTGTGTGTGTGTGTGTGTGTGTGTGTGTGTGTGTGTGTGGTGGAAGCTTTATGTGTGAGTGTGTGTGTGTGTGAGTGTGTGTGTGTGGTGGCGGGGGTGTGTGTGTGTGTGTGTGCGTGTGTGTGGTTTGTGTGTGTGAGTGTGTGCGCGTGTGTGTGTGTGTGCGCGTGTGTGTGCGTGTGTGTGCGTGTGTGCGCGTGTGTGTGTGAGTGTGTGAGTGTGTGGGCGTGGGTGTGTGTGAGTGTATGTGTGCGTGTGTGTGGTATGTGTGTGTGAGTGTGTGAGTGTGTGTGTGCGCGTGTGTGTGCATGTGTGTGCGCGTGTGTGTGTGTGTGTGTGCATGTATGTGTGTGTGTGTGCGTGTGTGTGTGTGTGTGTGTGTGTGTGTGTGTGTGTGTGTGTGTGTGTGTGTGTGTGTGTGTGTGCGTGTGTGTGTGTGCGTGTGTGTGTCTGTGTGTGTGCCTGTGTGTGTGTGCGTGTGCGTTTACCGTGGGCTCTGTGTGGGGTGGTGATGGGGCCGGACGGGGTTTGGGGCCCCGGCACTGTGATGTCGGTCTTGCTGCGTCACCG
Organism: Amblyraja radiata; assembly: GCF_010909765.2. Lineage (NCBI taxonomy): Eukaryota > Metazoa > Chordata > Chondrichthyes > Rajiformes > Rajidae > Amblyraja > Amblyraja radiata. Next base: position 743,074 of record NC_045985.1, on the reverse strand, counting down.
TGTCACGGCAATGCTTGTGGCAATTGATGCCGCAGTCTGCAGAGAGAGGGGGAGAGAGGGATGGGGAAGGAGAGAGAGAGAGGGAGAGAGAGAGAGAGAAGGGGAGAGAGGGAGAAGAAGGATGAGAGGGTGAGAGGGGAGGGAGAGGGAAAGAGGGGGCGAGAAGGGGGAGAGGGGAGGGAGAGGGGAGAGAGAGAAGGGGGAGGGAGGGAAAGGGAGTGGGGGAGTGGGAGAGAGAGAGGGGAGAGAGGGTTTGAGGGGGAGAAAGAGGAAGAGTGAGTCAGATCTCCATTCACAACCCATCCCATTCCCATGCCAGCCCATTCCCACCCATCCTGCCCCATCCCCATGGAGCCCGTGTCCCTGGCGCTGTGAGGCGAGCAAGATAACCCTTTTCCCTGTACCTCGGTATAGGTGACAATAATGAACCGCAACCCAAAAAATATGTTTCGAGCGGATTAGATGGTGCTGCCGCACCTTTCTGTCCTGGGCCTCCTCCATTGTCAGAGTGACGAATTGGAGGAACAGCACCTCATATTTTGCTTGGGCAGCTTACACCCTAGCGGTATGAACATTGATTTCTCTAACTTCAAGTAACCCTTGCATCCCCTCTCTCTCCATCATTCCCTCACCCAAGTCGCACCAGCATCTCATTCTCACCTAGCAAACAGCTAACCAAAGCCTGTTTCCTTTATCATTGTTACTTTTTGCAGAACCATTCATTCATTTGTTCAATATCTCTCTACATCACCATCTATATCTCCCGTTTCCCTTTCCCGTGACTGACAGTCTGAAGAAGGGTCTCGACCTGAAGGGTCTCAGCCATGATCCCATTGAATGGCGGTGCTGGCTCAAAGGGCCGAATGGCCTCCTCCTGCACCTATTGTCTATTGTTTATTGTTTATTATTGAAACGTCACCCATCCCTTCCCTCCAGAGATGCTGCCTGTCCCGCTGAGTTACTGCAGCATTTTGTGTCTATCTCCTGTGTGAATTATCCAGCTTGGTCAGGGGGGGGCAGATCGAGGGTGGTCCTTGTAGCATCCTAACATGGGAGGGCTGCATTAACTGGGGCCCATTCAAACTCAGCGGAGAGGCTCAACTCAGAAGGCTGGTCCTCCCCTCCATAGACCGTGACATGGGAAGCCTTGGTTGCCGAAAGATGTGCACAGCAGCCACACATCTGGACAAGGCATGTTCAGCAGAGCTGCAGACAAGCATCGGGAACATCAAATAACTCTCCGCGATCCAGCTAATGAAAGTCCAACATTCACCTTGAAACCAGATGTCGGGATTTACACGCAGGTGATGAAGTTTACTACCACCGCCAAATATAGAAAATAGGAGAATAGACGGGGGCCTGACCCAAAACATTGCTCATCCACGTTCTCCAGAGCCAGGCACAAAATGCTGGAGTAACTCAGCGGGCCAGACAGCATCTCTGGAGGGAAGGATTGGCTGATGTTTTGGGTCGAGGTCCCTCTTCGGAGTCTATACTCTTCAGTCTGAAGAAGGGTCCACACCCAAAATGTCACCCATTCCTTCTCTCTGGAGATGCTGCCGTCCCACTGAGTTACTCCAGCTTTTATCTGACTATCTTCAATGTAAACCAGCTGCCCGCTTTACCCGCAATTGTACCCGTGCCCCATGTAGGTGCTTTATCTGAAGAGTCTCGTACCTGGCATGGGGTTGTTTAATCACTCAGGAATAGAGACTTCACCTTGCTCCTGGTTCAATGGTCCAATGGTGCTTTATTCATGCCATAAGGAATAGGAGCAGAATTAGGCCATTCGGCCCATCAAGTCTACTCCGCCATTCTATCATGGCTGATCTATCTCCCCCTCCTCCCAGATTCCATCATCTGCAGGTCATAGGTCAGAAGGTCATGTTATAGGAGCGAGATTAGGCCATTCGGCCCATCAAATCTACACCCAAATGATTGAGCCAGGATTGAATGGCGGAGTAGACTCGATGGGCCGAATGGCCTAATTCTACTATAACTTGTGAATCATGACATAAGTGATAGGTGCAGAATTAGGCCATTCAGCCCATTAAGTCTACTCCACCATTCAATCATAGCTGATCTATCTCTCCCTCCCAACCCCATTCTCCTGCCTTCTCCCCATAACCCCTGACACGCGTACTAATCAAGAATCTATCTATCTCTGCCTTAAATATATCCATTGACTTGGCCTCCACAGCCTTCTGTGGCAAATAATTCCACAGATTCACCACCCTTTGACTAAAGAAGTTTCTCCGCATCTCCTTCCTAAAAGAACTTCCTTTAATTCTGAGGCTGTGACATTTAGTCCGAGACTCTCCTAATAGTGGAAACATCCTCTCCACATCCACTCTATCCAGGCCTTTCACTTTTCTATACGTTTCAATGAGGTCCCCCCTCATTCTTCTAAACTCCAGCAAGTACAGGCCCAGTGCCGACAAACGCTCATCATAGGTTAACCCACTCATTCCTGGGATCATTCTTGTAAACCTCCTCTGGACCCTCTCCAGAGCCAGCACATCCTTCCTCAGATATGGTGGCCAAAATTGCTCACAATACTCCAAATGTAGCCTGACCAGCGCCTTATAGAAACATAGAAACATAGAAATTAGGTGCAGGAGTAGGCCATTCGGCCCTTCGAGCCTGCACCACCATTCAATATGATCATGGCTGATCATCCAACTCAGTATCCCGTACCTGCCTTCTCTCATACCCTCTGATCCCCTTAGCCACAAGGGCCACATCTAACTCCCTCTTAAATATAGCCAATTAACTGGCCTCGACTACCCTCTGTGGCAGAGAGTTTCAGAGATTCACCACTCTCTGTGTGAAAAAAGTTCTTCTCATCTCGGTTTTAAAGGATTTCCCCCTTATCCTTAAGCTGTGACCCCTTGTCCTAGACTTCCCCAACATCGGGAGCAATCTTCCTGCATCTAGCCTGTCCAACCCCTTAAGAATTTTGTAAGTTTCTATAAGATCCCCTCTCAATCTCCTAAATTCTAGAGAGTATAAACCAAGTCTATCCAGTCTTTCTTCATAAGACAGTCCTGACATCCCAGGAATCAGTCTGGTGAACCTTCTCTGCACTCCCTCTATGGCAATAATGTCCTTCCTCAGATTTGGAGACCAAAACTGTACGCAATACTCCAGGTGTGGTCTCACCAAGACCCTGTACAACTGCAGTAGAACCTCCCTGCTCCTATACTCAAATCCTTTTGCTATGAAAGCTAACATACCATTCGCTTTCTTCACTGCCTGCTGCACCTGCATGCCTACTTTCAATGACTGGTGTACCATGACACCCAGGTCTCGCTGCATCTCCCCTTTTCCTAGTCGGCCACCATTTAGATAATAGTCTGCTTTCCTGTTTTTGCCACCAAAATGGATAACCTCACATTTATCCACATTATACTGCATCATGCCAAACATTTGCCCACTCACCCAGCCTATCCAAGTCACCTTGCAGTCTCCTAGCATCCTCCTCACAGCTAACCCTGCCCCCCAGCTTAGTGTCATCCGCAAACTTGGAGATATTGCCTTCAATTCCCTCATCCAGATCATTAATATATATTGTAAATAGCTGGGGTCCCAGCACTGAGCCTTGCGGTACCCCACTAGTCACTGCCTGCCATTGTGAAAAGGACCCGTTTACTCCTACTCTTTGCTTCCTGTTTGCCAGCCAGTTCTCTATCCACATCAATACTGAACCCCCAATGCCGTGTGCTTTAAGTTTGTATACTAATCTCTTATGTGGGACCTTGTCGAAAGCCTTCTGGAAGTCCAGATACACCACATCCACTGGTTCTCCCCTATCCACGCTACTAGTTACATCCTCGAAGAATTCTATAAGATTCGTCAGACATGATTTACCTTTTGTAAATCCATGCTGACTTTGTCCAATGATTTCACCACTTTCCAAATGTGCTGCTATCCCATCTTTAATAACTGACTCTAGCAGTTTCCCCACTACCGATGTTAGACTAACTGGTCTGTAATTCCCCGTTTTCTCTCTCCCTCCCTTCTTAAAAAGTGGGGTTACGTTTGCTACCCGCCAATCCTCAGGAACTACTCCAGAATCTAAAGAGTTTTGAAAGATTATTACTAATGCATCCACTATTTCTGGAGCTACTTCCTTAAGTACTCTGGGATGCAGCCTATCTGGCCCTGGGGATTTATCGGCCTTTAATCCATTTAATTTACCCAACACCACTTCCCGGCTAACCTGGATTTCACTCAATTCCTCCAACTCCTTTGACCCACGGTCCCCTGCTATTTCCGGCAGATTATTTATGTCTTCCTTAGTGAAGACGGAACCAAAGTAGTTATTCAATTGGTCCGCCATATCCTTGTTCCCCATGATCAACTCACCTGTTTCTGACTGCAAGGGACCTACATTTGTTTTAACTAATCTCTTTCTTTTCACATATCTATAAAAACTTTTGCAGTCAGTTTTTATGTTCCCTGCCAGTTTTCTTTCATAATCTATTTTTCCTTTCCTAATTAAGCCCTTTGTCCTCCTCTGCTGGTCTCTGAATTTCTCCCAGTCCTCCGGTATGCTGCTTTTTCTGGCTAATTTGTACGCATCATCCTTCGCTTTGATACTATCCCTGATTTCCCTTGTTATCCACGGATGCACTACCTTCCCTGATTTATTCTTTTGCCAAACTGGGATGAACAATTTTTGTAGTTCATCCATGCAGTCTTTAAATGTCTTCCATTGCATATCCACCGTCAACCCTTTTAGAATTAATTGCCAGTCAATCTTGGCCAATTCACGTCTCATACCCTCAAAGTTACCTTTCTTTAAGTTCAGAACCATTGATTCTGAATTAACAATGTCACTCTCCATCCTAATGAAGAACTCAACCATATTATGGTCACTCTTGCCCAAGGGGGCACGTACAACAAGACTGCTAACTAACCCTTCCTCATTACTCAATACCCAGTCTAAAATAGCCTGCTCTCTCGTTGGTTCCTCTACATGTTGATTTAGATAACTATCCCGCATACATTCCAAGAAATCCTCTTCCTCAGCACCCCTGCCAATTTGATTCACCCAATCTATATGTAGATTGAAGTCACCCATTATAACTGTTTTGCCTTTGTCGCACGCATTTCTAATTTCCTGTTTGATACCATCTCCAAATTCACTACTACTGTTAGGTGGCCTGTACACAACACCCACCAGCGTTTTCTGCCCCTTAGTGTTTCGCAGCTCTACCCATACCGATTCCACATCCTCCAAACTAATGTCCTTCCTTTCCATTGCGTTAATCTCCTCTCTAATCAGCAACGCTACCCCACCTCCTTTTCCTTTCTCTCTATCCTTCCTGAATATTGAATATCCCTGGATGTTCAGCTCCCAGCCTTGGTCACCCTGGAGCCATGTCTCCGTGATCCCAACTATATCATAGTCATTAATAGCTATCTGCACATTCAACTCATCCACCTTATTACGAATGCTCCTTGCATTGAGACACAAAGCCTTCAGGCTTGTTTTTACAACACTCTTACCCCTTATGTTGAAAAGTGGCCCTTTCTGATTTTTGCCCTGGCTTTGTCTGCCTGCCACTTTTACTTTTCACCTTGCTACCTATTGCTTCTACCCTCATTTTACACCCCTCTGTCTCTACGCTCACACATTTAAGAAACCCTTTCCCTTTAACTCCATCCTCCACTATCCCATTCGACACCCCACCCCCCTTATTCAGTTTAAAACCACCCGTGTAGCAGTGGCAAACCTGCCTGCCAGAATGCTGGTCCCCCACCTGTTAAGATGCAATCCGTCCCTTTTGTACAGTTCCCCCTTACCCCAAAACAGATCCCAGTGATCTAAGAATCTAAATCCCTGCCCCGTGCACCAGTTCCTCAGCCACACGTTCAGGTCCCGTATCTCCCTGTTCCTGCTCTCGCCAGCACGAGGAACTGGAAGCAAACCGGAGATAACAACCCTGGAGGTCCTGCTTTTCAGCATTTTTCCGAGCTCTCTAAAGTCACGCTGCAGAATATTCATCCCCTTCTTTCCGACATCGTTTGTGCCGACATGCACTACCACTTCCGGATGTTCACCTTCGCCCTTGAGGATTTTCTGCACTCTGTCCGTGACATCCTGGATCCTGGCACCAGGAAGGCAGCACACCATCCTCGCATCCCGTCTGTTGCCGCAGAAACCCCTGTCCGTACCTCTCACAATGGAGTCTCCCACTACAATGGCGTTGCCTGCCTTAGGCCTTTTTGGTTTTGGCTCAACAGCCCTATTCGCATCACAAGCCAGTCCGCCGCCCAGTGTAAACACCTCTTCTGTCCCGACAGCTTCTAAGTGGGTGAACCTGTTCACAAGAGGTACAACACCCGGGGACGTTGGCATTCCATGCTTCCCTCCCGTTCTCACTGTCTCCCACCTTCTCTCTTCCAGTACCTTAGGTGTAACAATCGTACTGTAGGACTTGTCGAGGAACGACTCCGTTTCTCGGACGAACCGGAGGTCATCCACTTGCTTCTCCAGTTCCCCAACACGGCCCTTCAGGAGCTCTACCTGGATGCACTTCTCGCATTTGTAGCAGCCAGAGGCACTAGCGGTGTCCTTGACCTCCCACATACTGCAAGCATCGCACTGAATCAGCTTGCCTGACATCTCCTTCTTTCGTCTCCGAAGACTCTCGAGCCAAAGACTCACACTTCCCTCACAAGGCCGCTCACTCACTGCCGCTCGCTAAGAGCAGTCTTGCTTAAATTGACTGATAAATTGCCTGATTTACCAATTTACAAACCAAATTCCTCAGTTTTCAACTGTTTTCCCAGCACTGACTCACTTCTCTCCTCCCACTTGGGCTAGAGCCAATCAGTCGTATCTCTTGCTAAACTCCTGCTGCTGTTGTTGCTCCCAAAGCTACAGCAGTTCTGTCATCATCTCCCACCCGTCCCCAGTCACCCTGCTCCTTTCCCCTCTTCAACCCGCTCACCTCCCATCTCCAAGACCCCCATTTCCCTGTTATCCACCCCCACCCCCCATCACGACCCCCTACCCCCCACCCATCTCTCCCTCCCTCCGGCTTTACATTTCACTCCTCCTCTTCTCTCCTCATCTGACATCATTTTGTCTCATTTTCACCTCTAGTCATTGTCACTTATTCCACCCACTGATCACCCCTCACCTGTATCCACCCATCACTTAAGATCAACACAAAATGCTGGAGTAACTCAGCGGTCGAGACCCTTCTTCGACCCATCCCTTCTCTCCACAGATGCTGCCTGTCCCGCTGAGTTACTCCAGCTTTTTGTGTCTATCTTCGGTTTAAACCAGCATCTGCAGTTCCTTCTTCCACCAATCATTTGACAGACATCACCTCCCCCCCTCCCCACCCCCACCCCCACCCACACACACACACCTCTCTGTTCCAGCTTTCTCTCACTCCCCCATCAGTCTGAAGGGTCGCCTGTCCATTTCCTCCACATTTCCTCCCGGGACCGTTGGAGACAGTAGAGGAGGGTCCCGTAACGTTCCACACTCCATAGGGAGGGTTTCTGGGGGAAGCCGCTGATTGGTGGAAGCAGACTAGAGGAAGCAGCTGATTGGGTGCAACCTCAGGTTAGCATTTCTGCTTTCTGGTTAAAGGTACAGTGCTTTAGTAAAGGTACAGTGAGCTAAGGATACAGTGGGCTAAAGGTACAGTGCTTTTTGTTTATATAATAAAGGTATAGTTTAAAGGGCAAGAGGGAGCAGTTGTTGTGAGTCAGATACCTGCTGATTTCTCCCAGCAGTTTCTATTGTATTGTACTGGTATCGGATCCAGGGTAAGGCGAGAGAATGACAGTCAGAGCAGTGTACTGTTCTGGATGTCAGATGTGGGAGGTCATGGTGTCGGATGTCCCTCCAGACGTCCACATCTGCACCAGGTGCAGAGAGATGGGGCTCCTAAGGGACCGTATTAGGTTCCTGGAGCAGCAGCTCGATGACCTCTGTCTTGTCAGGGAGAGTGACGAGGTCATAGAGGGGAGTTATAGGGAGGTGGTCACTCCAAAACCACAGGAGGGAGACATGTGGGTCACGCTAAGGAAGGGCAAGGGGCAGAGGCAGGAACGAGGGAGTACTCCAATGTCGGTACACCTTGCAAATAAGTACTCCTGTTTGAGTACGGATGAGGATGACAGCCTACCCGGGAGTAGCAACAGCGGACGGGCCTCCAGCACAGAGACCGGCCCTGTTGCTCCGAAAGGTAGGGGAAAAAAGAAGAGGGCAATAGTAATTGGGGACTCTATTGTTAGGGGGTCGGATAGGCGTTTCTGTGGGCGCAGTCGGGAGACCAGGATGGTGGTCTGCCTCCCTGGTGCCAAGGTCTCGGACGTGTCTCAACGCATCCAAGATATCCTGAAATCAGAGGGAGAGGAGCCTGAGGTCGTGGTACATATTGGTACAAATGACATAGGTAAAAAAAGTGAAGAGGTCTTGAAGGGAGGATTTAGGGTGTTGGGAGGAGAGTTAAGGAAAAGGACCAAAAAGGTAACAATCTCAGGATTACTGCCTGTACCACGCGACAGTGAGAGTAGGAATGGAGCGAGGTGGAAGATAAATGCGTGGCTGAAAGACTGGTGCAGAGGGCAGGGATTCAAGTTTCTGGATCATTGGGACTTCTTTTGGGGAAGGTGGGACCTGTACAGAGAGGATGGGTTGCACTTGAACCCGAGGGGGACCAACATCCTGGCGGGGACATTTGCAAAGGTCACTGGGGAGACTTTAAACTAGAATGGTTGGGGCGAGGGACTCAAATAGAGAAAGCTAGTAGACCGAATGGGAGGCAGGAAGCAGAAAAGGGAAGCACTCGGACACAAGAGGAGAAAGAAAAAAAAGGAAATAAACAGAGAAGAAGAGACGGGGGGTTTCTTAACTGTGCATATTTTAATGCTAGGAGCATTGTAAGAAAGGTGGATGAGCTTAGAGTCTGGATAGACACCTGGAAGTATGATGTTGTGGCGATCAGTGAAACATGGTTGCAGGAGGGCTGTGATTGGAAACTAAATATTCCAGGATTTCGTTGCTTCAGGTGTGATAGAATTGGAGGGGCAAGAGGTGGTGGTGTTGCATTGCTAGTCAGGGAAGATATTACAGCAGTGCTTTGGAAGGATAGATTGGAGGGCTCATCTAGGGAGGCTAGGGAAGCGGAAAATCAAAATGTGACAGGAGGATCCAGAATGTGTGAAGATAAAGCTCTAGATGTAAAAGGGGCAAAAACGGAAAGGAAGGGTAGTAAAAATCATCTGAAAGTGCTTTATCTAAATGCACGGAGTATTCGAAATAAGATAAATGAATTAACGGTGCAATTAAGTATATATAGTTATGATATCGTGGCCATTACGGAGACATGGCTGCAAGGGGATCAGGACTGGGAGTTAAATATAGAGGGGTACTCGACAATTAGAAAAGATAGACAGGAAAGAAAGGGAGGAGGGGTGGCCCTTTTAATAAGGGAGGGAATAACGGCAATAGAGAGGAAGGATATTGCGTTGAAGGATCAGGATAGTGAAACAGCTTGGGTACAGATAGAGAATAACAAGGGGAAAAAAACACTAGTGGGTGTAATTTATAGACCTCCAATAGCTGTGACGCTGTTAGTCAGAACATAAATCTGCAAATAGTTGACGCATGTAAAAAGGGAACTGCTGTAATCATGGGGGACTTCAATTTTCATATTAATTGGGCAAACCAAACTGGGCAGGGTAGACTAGAGGAAGAGTTTATAGAATGTATTAGAGACGGGTTCCTAGAACAGTATGTCACCGAACCGACAAGGGGGGAGGCAATCTTGGATCTGGTCCTGTGTAATGAAGCAGGATTAATTAAAAATGTCATAGTTAGGGACTCGTTGGGAACAAGTGACCACAATATGGTCGAATTCCATATTCAAATAGAAGGGGAGCAGGTTGAAACTCAGGCTAGGGTGCTTAGTCTAAATAAGGGGGATTATGAAGGTATGAGGACTGAGCTGATCAAAGTTGACTGGGATAGCAGACTCAAGAATAAGACGGTACATGAGCAGTGGTGTACGTTTAAGGGATCTACTGTATAACCTTCAAGAAAAATTTATTCCTATGAAGAAAAAAAGGGGTAAGGGTAAGAACAGTCAGCCATGGCTCAGTAAAACTATAAAGGATAGTATTCGGCTGAAGGCAAGGGCATATAAGGTAGCCAGAGATAGTGGGAGGGTAGAGGATTGGGAAGCATTTAAAGGTCAGCAAAAAATAACTAAGAGATTAATTAAGACGGGGAAAATAGACTATGAAAGGAATTTAGCGAACAACATAAAAACTAATAGTAAGAGTTTTTATAGCTATATAAAAGAAAAAGGGTGGCTAAGGTGAACGTTGGTCCATTGGAGGGTGAGACTGGAGAGTTGTTGGTGGGGAACATGGAAATGGCAAAGGCATTAAACGAGTATTTTGTATCAGTCTTCACCATAGAAGACACAAAAAATATTCCAACGCTGGATAAACAGGAGGCGGTAGGAATGGAGGAGCTAAATACTATTAAGATCACCAAGGAGGTGGTATTAGGGAAATTAATGAGACTGAAGGAGGATAAATCCCCTGGGCCTGATGGATTACATCCAAGGGTCTTGAGGGAGATAGCAGGTGGGGATTGTGGATGCATTGGTGATAATTTTCCAAAACTCCCTGGAGGCAGGGAACGGTCCCAGTGGATTGGAAAATGGCCAATGTAACACCTATATTTAAAAAAGGAAGTAAACAGAAGGCGGGTAACTATAGACCGGTTAGTCTAACATCGGTGGTGGGTAAAATGTTAGAGACAATTATTAAAGAAACACTAACGGGGCACTTGGATAAACATGACTTCATCAGGACAGAACCAGCATGGTTTTGTGAAGGGGAAATCGTGTTTAACGAATCTGCTCGAATTCTTTGAGGAAGTAACAACCCGGGTGGATAAGGGGGAACCGGTGGATGTGGTATACTTGGACTTCCAAAAGGCTTTTGACAAGGTGCCACATAAGAGACTATTGCTAAAAATGAAAAATTATGGGATTGGGGGTAATATATTAGCATGGGTAGAGGATTGGCTAACAAATAGGAAGCAGAAAGTGGGGATAAATGGTTCATACTCGGGATGGCAACCGGTAACTAGCGGGGTTCCGCAAGGGTCGGTGCTGGGACCCCAGTTGTTCACAATTTATATAAATGATTTGGAGGAGGGAACCAATTGTAATATATCAAAATTTGCGGACGATACAAAAATGGGAGGAAAGTAGTGGATGAGGAGGATAGGAAGAGTCTGCAAAAGGATATAGATAAGCTCGGTGAGTGGGCAACAACTTGGCAGATGAAATTTAATACTAATAAATGTGAAGTCATTCACTTTGGGGAAAAAAATGATAGGGCAAGTTATTTTCTAAATGAGGAGGAGCTGCGTTGTAATGCAACGCAAAGGGATCTAGGGGTATTAGTACATGAATCACTAAAAGTCAGTATGCAGGTGCAGCAAGCAATCAGGAAGGCCAATGGAGTTTTGGCCTTTATTGCTAGGGGGATTGAGTATAAAAACACGGAGGTCTTGCTGCAGCTGTACACGGTATTAGTGAGACCACATTTGGAATACTGTGTACAGTTCTGGGGTCCATACTTAAGAAAGGATGTACTAGCCCTGGAGGCAGTGCAGCGAAGGTTTACAAGATTAATTCCTGCAATGAGGGGATTGACAGTATGAGGAAAGGTTAAGTAAGCTGGAACTCTACTCTTTGGAGTTTAGAAGAATGAGAGGCGATCTCATTGAAACATATAAGATCGTGAGGGGCCTTGATCGGGTGGATGCACCGAGGATGTTCCCAATGATCGGGGAAACTAGAACTAGGGGACATAGTTGCAGAATAAGGGGGGGGCTCTTTTAAAACTGAGATGAGGAAGAACTTCTTCACCCAGAGGGTGGTTAATTTATGGAATTCACTGCCCCAGGGAGCAGTGGAAGCAGAAACGTTAAATATATTTAAGTCTAGAATAGATGGTTTTTTAGCTGCCAAGGGGATAAGGGGCTACGGGGAGAGGGCAGGGATATGGACCTAGGTATGGTTAGTATAGTAAGACCTGAGTGATCTCCTGGACAAGTGTCGATCGCCTGGATTGGGGTCGGAGAGGAATTTCCCGGATTTTTTTCCCGAATTGGACCTGGGTTTTTATCCGTTTTTTTGCCTCCCCCAGGAGATCACGCGGTTCTTGGGGTGGAGAGGGGTGATAGCGGTATAAAGGGGAGGGTAGTGTCTTGTGTTCTGTGTCTTGTGTCTACTGTTTGTGGGTGAGTGTGTCTGTTTAGTGTTCAGCCATGAGCGAATGGCGGTGCGGGCTCGACGGACCTGGTGGTCTACTCTCGCACCTACTTTCTATGTTTCTATGTTTCTATGTTTACGGAGTCATGGCACCATGAGAACATCCCAGAGTCTGGTGCGGTAGTGGATGATTTTCTGACTGTTCGGCGGGCAGGGACTGCAGAGAAAGTGATAGCGGTCCGTACAATTCTGGTCACATCACGGTGAAAAAGCATGTGTGTGGCCCAGACATTGAACTGATGGCTGTGGATCTCCGCTTATGCTGTGTGCCCTGGGGATTCTCACATCCCGTTGCGGTGGCTGTTTATGTTTAATCTTTAAGTAGTTTTGTATCTTAGTGCTTTTTTGGTGTGACTGTATGGTAAATCAAATTTCACTGTGCCTCTGTACACGTGATAACAGAGGACCATTAAAATGTTTATCAGACGGGTGATCAGGTAGGCCTCGTAGGCCTAGTGTTCAAGAGAAATGGTCGCCCAGTCTACGTTTGGAAATGTACTCATTGTTTTTTTTCTCTTCTGCCCCCAGAGTTGGTCATTCCAGACGGCGGCAACATCTATTACGCGATAGGCCCCTCTGCGAACTTTGACTTCATCCTGAGGAAGAAGAACTGCAGTCAGCTAAGAAATGTATCGGCCAACTCGTTGACTAAATGTGGTTGTTTGGCTTTGTTTCCTGCAGGGCCACATTCAAACTAGTGAACCACCCTCTCTCCAGTCAGTGGCCAGATGATGAACGCTTTTGGAAAGTGTTTGGATTGGCCTTTTTGAACTCCTAGGCAGATGTTTCCTGTCTATTTCCCCCTCCCTCCCTCCCTGCCTAATAATTTAATCTCCTCTTGGATATGCAGAACTAGACCCACCTTCAACAAAGAACAGCTGAAAGGTCACCAATCACTGTTGGTCACCAATGATATTGCACTTATCTCCAAATTCTGGTCAGCTTTATAGAGAACGGTTATTTTGTGTGTACATTTGTAAATGAGATCTGTGTCATGGAGGGACCGGTGGAGCCGTAGCAGATGATGAGCGGTCCCAACTATCTGGAAGGTGACTTTTATAGCTTTTCTGTCCTTTTATTCAGGGACAATGTTGGTGTGTTCTGCTCAATTCTCACACACACTCTCACTCACCCTTAATCACTCACACTCTCACTCACACTTCATTCACTCTCTCATCACTCACCCACACTAACTCACTGTCACTCACCCACTCACTGTCACTCACCCACTCGCACTCACTCACTCACCCACACTTTCAACTCACTCACTCTCATTCACTCTCTCCCTTTCCCATTCACTCTCACTCCGTGTGCGGACGTGGCATCGAAGGACGAGATGTCGACGCAAAGAAGTGGAAGCCAAATAATCGAACGGAAACGACGCCGAAAAGCCAACTAACCGAAAGGAAACGATGCCGAAAAGCCAAATAACCGAAAGGGCACAAGGCCGAAAATCAAATAACCGAACGGATGCAAGGCCGAAAAGCCAAATAACCGAAAGGGCGAGACTCCTAAAAGCCAACTAACCGAATGTAAACGGTGACAAAAAGCCAATTGACAGAAAGGGCAGATCGCCGAAAAGCCAAATAACCAAAAGGGCGGGACATCTGAAAGCCAACTCAACGAACGAGCGCATCGCCAAAAAGCTAAATAACAAACATGATGTCGCCAGGGGGTGGGACTTGTCAGCGATTGGTCCAGACCCCCGCGTCTATCACATCACTGGCCTGAGGAGACGGGACGATGGCGGCATTTTTAATTTTCCTTCGCCAATTTTGGACATTCCTAAATAGTAAATCAAACCCCATGTGATGGGAACTTTCGGTTGATTTAATAAAATAATAATTGTTTCCATAGATATTTACACCAACTGTAACAATTATATTTTGACTACCACAACACATATACATACACTACCGTGCATCTTGAAGGCCATTGGTCCTTTTGGGTGTGAATCAAGAAACCAGACGATAAAAATATGACTTTTTTTAAAGAATATTTCTGCTCCCTGAGTCTGTTCAGTTCTATGAGTAAGTGTGAATTGGCGTGAGTTAGTGTCAGCGTGCACACCCGAGAGACGGGAAGAGCCCTAGTGAGACCACAGCTGGAGTATTGTGTGCAGTTTTGGTCCCTTAATTTGCGGAAGGACATTCTTGCTATTGAGGGAGTGCAGCGTAGGTTTACAAGGTTAATTCCCGGGATGGCGGGACTGTCATATGTTGAGAGAATGGAGCAGCTGGGCTTGTACACTCTGGAGCTTAGGATGAAAGGGTATCTCATTGAAACATATAAGATTGTTAAGGGTTTGGACATGCCAGAGGCAGGAAACATGTTCCCCATGTTGGGGGAGTCCAGAACCAGGGGCCACAGTTTAAGAATAAGGAGTAAGGCATTTAGAACAGAGACGAGCAAACACTTTTTATCACAGAGAGTGGAATTCTCTGCCTCAGAGGGCAGTGGAGGCAAGTTCTCTGGATGCTTTCAAGAGAGAGCTAGATAGGGCTCTTAAAAATAGCGGAGTCAGGGGATATGGGGAGAAGGCAGGAACGAGGTATTGATTGGGGATGATCAGCCATGATCACATTGAATGGCGGTGCTGGCTCGAAGGGCCTAATGGCCTACTCCTGCACCTATTGTCTATTGTGTCCGTGCTGCGCTGCCTCGGGTCTTTATTCACAGTAAGTAGAATTCTTCCAACTTCCGTGGACCCCCAGCTAAGGTGGAGGGTGGCCATGGCCAGACAAGAAGACCCCGGGAAGAGAGTGCGGGGTGTCCTGAAGGATGGCGCTCCTTCGGCCGCTTACATCTTGGTGTTCAGTTTCAGAGTGCCCAGTGTCACCCACCAGCCCCGGGCAGTCTTGTGTGGGAAGGTACTTGGTGATCATTTTACAATGTTCAATAGATTCAGGATCAGTTCCTTTGGATTGTAGGATAGAAAATGATATCCCACTTTTCAAGAAAGTAGTGAAGAGAAAATGGGGAATTACACAAGGTAGCCGATCTTCGGTGGTGGGAAAGATGCTGGAGTCAATTATTAAAGAGGTAATAATAGGGCATTTGGATAGCAGTAAAGGGATTATTCCAAGTCAGCATGGATTTATGAAAGGAAAATCATGCTTGACTAATCTTCTGGAATTTTTTGAGGATTGTGACAAGTAAAATGGATGAAGGGGAGCCAGTGCAAAAAGTAGGAGAGATCGGGTCCTTTTCAGAATGGGAGGCAGTGACGAGTGGAGTGCCACAAGGCTCGGTGTTGGGGCTGCAACTGTTTACCATATATATTAATGATTTGGAAGAGGGAATTAGGAGCAACACTGTCAAGTTTGCGGATGACACAAAGCTGGGTGGCAGTGTGAACTGTGAAGAATGTTTGGAGGTTCCAGGGTGACCTGGACAGGTTGAGTGAGTGGGCAGATGCCGTATAATATAGATAAATGTGAGGTTATCCACTTTCGTGGCACAAACAAGGGGGCAGATTATTATCTCAATGGGGTTAGGTTAGGTAAGGGGGAGGTACAGCGAGACGTGGGTGTCCTTGTACACCGGTCACTGAAAGTTGGCGTGCAGGTACAGCAGGCAGTGAAGGAAGCTAATGGAATGTTGGCCTTCATATCAAGAGGATTTCAGTATAGGAGTTAAGAGGATGTATAGGGCTCTGGAGTTGTATAGGGCTCTGGAGTATTGTGTAGTTTTGGTCTCCTAATTTGAGGAAGGACATCCTTGTGACTGAGGCAGTGCAGCATAGGTTCACAAGGTTGATTCTTGGGATGGCGGGACTGTCATATGAGGAAAGATTGAATAGACTAGGCTTGTATTCACTGGAGTTTAGAAGGACGAGGGGGATCTTATAGAGACATATAAAATTATAAAAGAACTGGACAGGCTAGATGTAGGAAAAATGTTCCCAATGTTGGGAGATTCCAGAACCAGGGGCCACAGTCTTAGAATAAAGGGGAGGCCATTTAGGACTGAGGTGAGAAAAAACCTTTTCACCCAGAGAGCTGTGAATTTGTGGAATTCCATGCCACAGAGGGCAGTGGGGGCCAAATCACTGGATGGATTTAAGAGAGTTAGATAGAGCTCTTGGGGCTGGTGGAATCAAGGGATATGGGGAGAAGGCAGGTGCGAGTTATTGATT
This sequence comes from Amblyraja radiata, assembly GCF_010909765.2. Lineage (NCBI taxonomy): Eukaryota > Metazoa > Chordata > Chondrichthyes > Rajiformes > Rajidae > Amblyraja > Amblyraja radiata. The sequence goes on along the minus strand of NC_045985.1, from coordinate 726,607 downwards.
GGGGATGATCATCCATTGTCACAATGAATGGCGGTGCTGGCTCAGAGGACCGAATGGCCTCCTCGTGCACCTATTTTCTATGTACTGCAGATGCTGGTTCACACTGACAAATAGACACAAAATGCTGGAGTAACTCAGCTGGACAGACATCATCTCTGGATAGAAGGAATGGGTGACGTTTTGGGTAGAAACCCTTCTTCAGACAATCACAAGTACTCTCACCAATGATAGCTCAGTTCACACTAATGGGTCTCGACCCGAATCGTCACCCATTCCTTCTCTCCAGAGATGCTGCCTGTCCCGTGCTGCCCGAAGGAGCGCATCCTTCAGGACTGCCCGCACTCTCTTTCGAGGCCATGGCCGCCCTCCACCTCAGCTGGGGGTCCACTGAAGTTGGAAGAATTCTGCTTACTGGGAATAAAGACCCGAGGCAGCGCAGTGCGTCTCGTCTCTCGTGCATGCACGCTGACACTAACTCATGCCGATTCACACTTACTCATATCACTGAACTGACTCAGGGAGCTAAGATATTCTTTAAAAAAAGTCATATTTTTTTCATCTGGTTTCTCGATTCACATCCGAAAGGACCAGTGGCCTTCATGATGCACGGTAGTGTATGTAAATGTATTGTGGAAGTCAAAATATAATTGTTACAGTTGGTGTAAATATCGATGGAACCAATTTGGATTAATAATTTGTCAAATCAACCTAAAGTTCCAATCACACGGGGTTTTATTTTATATTTTGGAAAGTCCAAAATCAGCGAAGGAAAATTAAAAATGACTCCCACCCTCCCGTTTCCCCCGGCCAGTATTGTGATGGGCGCGGGGGTCTGGACCAATCGCTGACAAGCCCCCCCCCCCAGCGACGATATGTCCGTCATATGGCGATGCGTCCGTTCGGTGAGTTGGCTTTTAGACATCCGGCCCTTTCGGTTATTTGGCTTTTCTGCGATCAGCCCTTTCAGTGAGTTGGCTTTTCGTCGTAGTTTCCGTTCGGTTAGTTGGCTTTGAGGCGTCTCGCCCTTTCAGTCATTTGGCTTTTCAACAGTACTTCCGTACGGTTATTTGGCTTTTCGGCCTTGCACCCCTTTTGGTTATTTGCCTTTTCAGCGTCGTTTCCGTTCGGTTATTTGGCTTCCACTTTTTTGCTTCGGCATCTCGTCCTTCGACGCCATGTCCGGGTATCTCTCACTCACCCACTACTCACTCACTCTCCAACTCATCCTCGCTATGCACTCACCCACACACTCTTCACTCACCCACTCAAAATCCACATACTTTCACTCTCCTCTCACACTTGCCCACTCACCCATACCCTCTCACTCTCACTGACACAATCACGCACTCCCTTACCCACTCACTCACCCACACTGTCACTCACCCTCTCACTCACTCTCACTCACACAATCACTCACTTTCACACCCACTCTCACTCACCCACCCTACTTCCACTCACTCTAACTCATTCTCACTCACCCACCCACTCACTCTCTCACCCACTCACTCGCTCACTCACCCTCACGCACCCACTCACTCCCTCACTGAATCTCACTCACCCTCAGTCTCACTCACCCACACACTAACTCACTCATTCTCTCCCACTTAATCACTGATGCAATCACTCTCACTCACTCTTCACTCATTCACCCACACTCCCACCCACTCTCTTCATTAACCCCTCTCTCACACTAACTCACCCACTCTCACTCACTCCCTCTCACTCAATCTCAATCACTCTCATTCACTCACCCTCTCACTCACTCACACTAGCTCACTTTCTCTCAATCACTGATGAACTCACTCATCCACTCACTCTCTCTCTTCACTCACTCTCAACCAATCTCACCCACTCACTCTTCACACACTCAGTCATACTCACTCACTCACCCACCCACTTGCTCTCACTCACCCACTCAATCTCATGCACTCTCTCTCTTCCCTCACTCTACATCCACTCACTCACTCTCTCATTCTTCACTCACTCACTCACCCACACTCACTCTCATCCACTATCACTCTTCACTTACTCTCTCACTCTCCCACTCACTCACTCCCACCCTGTCTCTCGCTCACTCTTCACTCACCCTCACTCACTCATTCTCACCCACTCACCGACACTCACCCTCTCACTGACACACTCTCACTCACTCACTCACTAACTCACCCCCACGCTCTCATTTACTCTCTCACCCACTCTCACTCATCCGCTCACACTTACTCACTCTCACTCACTTCACCCTCACTCACCCACTCTCGCTCACTCGCTCAGTTACTCCAGACAAAGTGCTGGAGTAACTCCGCAGTCGCTGGGGGGCCTAGTCTGGAGAAAGGCAGGTTTGTGATCCTTAGTGGAGGTCACGTAAATGGAGGAGCTTTAATTGAGCATGTGGATCCTGAGGAAGGATAAAGTGAAGCTGAGATCTATGGAGTGAGCTGTCTTATTCCAGCACTTTGTGGCGCAGCGGTAGAGTTGCTGCCTTACAGCGCCAGAGACCCGTGTTCGATCCCTGACCATGGGTGCTGCCTGTACTGAGTTTACGTTCTCCCTGTGACCACGTGGGTTTTCCCCGGGTGCTCCGGCTTCCTCACACATTTCAAAGAAGTGCAGGTTTGGAGGTTAATTGGCTGCTGCAAGTCGTAAATTGTCCATGGTGAGTAGGATAGTGTGTGGGGATCGCTGGTCGGTGTGGACTCGTTGAGCCAAAGAGCCTGTTTCCGTGCTGTATCTGTAAAGTCGCTCAAATAAGACTTGGCTGCTTTTTAAGCAATCATTGTGTTATGCAGAAGCAATACTGTACAAGTGAAGCTTTGCATGTTGCCAGTGCATCACACCAATATTTAGTTTAGTTTACCTGAGAGAAACAGACCATTCGGCCCACTGAAGCTGTGCCGACCAGCGATCATCCCATTCATTAGTTCTATGCTACACACTAAGGACAATTTGGGGAACCTAAATACCCAATAACCCTGCACATCTTTGGGATGCGATAGGAAATGGGATATGACAATAAAACATTCTTGACTCTTGAAACCGGAGGAAACCCACGTGTTCACAGGGCGAATGTGCTAACTGCACATGGACAGCTCCTGAGGTCAGGATCGAACCCTGGTCTCTGGATCTGTGAGGCAGCAACAAATCTCATGATTTTAAACATGTTCATAAGATCACCACTCATCCTATATAGAGGATGTGAGCAGTCTGGCTTGATGATAGAACTGGAAAGTTGGATTGGAAATATCTAAATACCTATACTTACTGTTTTGTTTTCCAGCCGAATGAATCATTATCATCTTGCTCATCTGCCCACTCAATGGACACGGCCTCTTCGGGAGTCTCGTCATTGATCGGCACCGTTTCATGCTTGTCTCCTGCCCCCACAATTCCAAGGACCACAAGCGCACCATCTCGGGGACTTCCTGCAGCTCCACAGCTCCACTTCCGGAGTACAACAAGCAGAACGAGGAAAATTGCATCATCCACGTCAGTTTCGAGAACGGTAATGGGATTGTGTACAAAAGCATTGTGGTACGTGCATGGCATTCTTCCACCGCTCAGATACTACTTTATACCGATTCAGATGTCCAAGCCCCTGAGGTTGTTCTCCCGTTCCGACGTCGGAGTTCCAGCATTCCGGCGAGAGGGCCTGAGAATCGGGCCGCCTGTAGTGGCGACAGCGAGGGGTTTGGGAGCCCCCCCGACCACGGGTGAACAGAGGATGACTGAACTTTGGTGCCTTCCCTCACAGTGGAAACTTTGATTCCACTGTGTGGGGATATCTATGTTAAAGACTATCATGTTCTGTGCTCTTTTTTATTCGTATGGCTGTATGACCACACATTTCACTGTACCAATTGGTACGTGACAAATAAATGTCTCTTTTATATCGTCTTGTCTCAATACACCTAGCGTCGGAAGTAAATACTTTTTCCCTTCCCCTCCAGGTGATCAACCAAAACAGGTCCCCAGTCGTCATCCAGAGAGTCATGTCAAAGCACAACCTGGAAGGAGATTGGAAGGAATATCAGCTTGTCCAGATCATCTCAGAACAGATGTGAGGAATAAAACCTAGGTTCCTTGATGCTAGAAGATGTACAGTCTTCCGCCTAAACTCAATGTGTTGGAGGAGCTCAGCAGATCAAGGAGGCACAGCGGTAGAGTTGCTGCCTTACAGCGTGAGAGACCCCGGTTCCATCCTGACTCCGGGTGCTGTCTGTACAGAGTTTGTACGTTCTCCCATGACCGCATGAACTTTCTCCGGGTGCTCCGGTTTCTTCCCACACTGTAAAGACATGCAGGTTTGTAGGTTAATTGGCTTCCATAAAATATTTGTCTCTGGTGTGTAGGATAGTGCTAGTGTACAGGTGTTCGCGGGTCCACGTGGACTCGGTGGGCCGAAGAGCCTGTTTCCATGCTGTGTACACTAAAAAACTGAACAAAATGAAACTAAATTATCTGTGGAGGGAACAGGCAGGTTACATTTCAGGTTGGAACCTCTCATACTGGATACGGAACCCATATCCAGTTAGGGTTGAGTCTGAAGAAGGGCCCCAATACTAAACGTTGCCTGTCCATGCCTTCCAATGTGTGGAAGCAGGCACATCGACCCAACACGCTCGCCCATGTCGACCGACAAGCCCCATCTACACTAGTCCCACCTGCCTGTGTTTGGCCTCTAAACCCATGCTATCCATGTAGCTGTCCAAAAGGGTTTTAAACATTGTAATAGTTTTCTTTGGAGATACAGCATAGCAACCACTGGCCCATTGAGACTACGCTGACCATCCTTCACACTCGTTCTATGTTATCCCACTTTCTCACCCACATCGTACACATAGGGGCTATTTTACAGAGACCCATTAACCTACAATTGTAGATGGGATATGAAGGAAACCGGAGCACCCGGAGGAAACGCAGGCAGTTACGGGGTGAACGTGCAAACTCCACACTTACAACACCCGTGGTTAGGATGGACCCGGGTCACTGGCACTGTGAGGCAGCGGCTAAAGATACAGCATGGAAACAGGCCTTTCGGCCCACCGAGTCCATGCTGACCATTGATCACCAGTCCACACTAGTTCCACGTTATCCCACTTTCTCATCCACTCCCTACGCACTAGGGGCAATTTACAGAGACCAATTAAACAATTATTTACATTATAATATTACTGAATGCAAATCATGTGATGTAAACCCTTTTGTAGTGTGCTGCAAGATTTGAGACTGGTATTGCAACTAAGCCCCACTCTGAAACATTTAGAATTCTATAACTTCTACAGTACATACCTTTAGAAAGGAGATGAGGAGGAATTTCTTTAGCCAAAGGGTGGTGAATCTGTGGAATTCATTGCCACAGATGGCTGAAGAGGCCAAGTCAATGGATATTTTTAAAACAGACATTGCCACATTATTGATTAGTACGGGTGTCAGGGGTTATGAGAAGGCAGGAGAATGGGGTTGAGATGGAAAGATAGATTAGCGATTATTGAAGGAGGGAGTAAACCCGATCGGCCGAATGGCCTAATTCTGCTCCTATGACTTACAAACTTGTTCACTGGATATGTAGCTTTCTATTCACAAAGCAAGACTGCAATGTAAATAAGTGTAAAGACAAAGAACTGCAGATGCTGGTTTCATAGCAAAGACAGGCTTGAATTGCTGGAGTAACTCAGCGGGTCAGGCAACATCTCTGGAGAAAATGGATGGGTACCCTTCTTTAGACTGAATGTAGGTGGGGGAGGGGGGGGAGGAAGAGGTGAAGTGCTGGAGGTGAGAAAATCAGGAGCCAGCAGGGTCGGCCACAAATGAGCTCAGGTAGGGCGGTGCCTGGTAGATCCATTGTGGTAAAATGACTAGGGAGGAATGAAGGGTGCAAGGGTGGAGGGGGATTGGGAGTAAGATGAAGTTAGTTAAAATTAGACAATTCAATGTTCAGAGCAGTCCTGAACTATCTACCTCATTGGTGACCCTCGGACTATCCTTGATCAGACTTTGCTTGCTTTACCATGCACTAAACTTTATTCCCTTATCTTGTATCTATACACTGTAAATGAATCATCATGTATGTCTTTCTGCTGACTGGTTAGCACGCAACAAAAATCTTTTTGCTGTGCCTCAGGTACATGTGGCAATAAACTAAACTGTAACTAACATAAAGCTATGAACAAGTTGCCCAAGCAAGATATGAGGAGCTGTTCAAAAGGGAACTGCAGATGCTGGAATATCGAAGGTACACAAAATTGCTGGGGAAACTCAGCGGGTGCAGCAGCATCTATGGAGCGAAGGAAATAGGCGACGTTTCGGGCCGAAACCCTTCTTCAGACTGATGGGGGGTGGGAGAAAGAAGGAAAAGGGGAGGAGGGGGAGGAGCCCGAGGGCGGGCGGATGGGAGGGTGGGAGGAGACAGCTAGAGGGTTAAGGAAGGGGAGGAGACAGCAAGTGCTAGCCCTTGCTGTCTCCTCCCCTTCCTTAACCCTCTAGCTGCTGCTGCTGCACCGCTGAGTTTCCCCAGCAATTTTGTGTACCTAAGATATGAGGAGCTGTTCCTCCAGTTTGCGTGTGGCCTCACTCTGACATTGGAGGAGGCGCAGGACAGAAAGCTCAGTGTGGGTCATAAGGAATAGAGTAGATTTAGGCCATTCGGCCCATCGTCAAACTCTGCCATTCAATCATGGTTGATCTATCTCTCCCTCCTAACCCCATTCCCCTGCCTTCTCACCATAACTCCTGACACCTGTACTCATCAAGAATCTATCTCTGCCTTGTTCATTGACTTGGCCTCAACAGCCTTTTGTGGCAAAGAATTCCACAGATTCACCACCCTCTGACTAAAGAAATGTCTCATCTCCTTCCTCAAAAAACATCCTTCAGTTCAAAGAGGGATGAAGGTCTAAGTTATTAGTCTTGCATCACAGTGGGGAATGTAAGGTCGCCGAAAAAAACAAGATGGATGTGTTGCCTGCACTGGTGAGGACTCAGAGGTAGTGCCGTGTGTGCAGTGATATCAGTGTTGACGGAGTCATGGCGCCATGAGAACATCCCGGAGTCTGGTGCGAGTGTGGATGGCTTTCCGACTAGTTCGGGGGGGACAGGGACTGCAGAGAAAGTGATAGCAGTCCGTACAACGCTCGTCACATCACATCACGGTGAAAGAGCGTGCGTGTGGCCCACATTGAACTGATGGCTGTGGATCTCCGCTTATGCTGTGTGCCCTGGGGATTCTCACATGCCGCTGCGGTGGCTGTTTATGTTTAATCTTTAAGTCGTTTTGTATCTTAGTGCTTTTTTGGTGTGACTGTATGGTAAATCAAATTTCACTGTGCCTCGGTACACGAGGGACCATTGAAATGTTTATCAGACGGGTGATCAGGTAGGCCTCATAGGCCTAATATTCAGCGAAACAGTCGTCCAGTCTACGTTTGGAAATGTACTCATTGTTTTTTTCTCTTCAGCCCCGAGTTGGTCAGTCCAGATGGCGGCAACATCTATTATGCAGGTAGGCCGCTCTGCGAACTTTGACTTCATCCTGAGGAAGAAGAACTGCAGTCAGCTAGGAAATGTATCGGCCAACTCGTTGACTAAATGTGGTTGTTTGGCTTTGTTTCCTGCAGGGCCACATTCAAACTAGTGAACCACCCTCTCTCCAGTCAGTGGCCAGATGATGAACGCTTTTGGAAAGTGTTTGGATTGGCCTTTTTGAACTCCTAGGCAGATGTTTCCTGTCTATTTCCCCCTCCCTCCCTACCTGCCTAATAATTTAATCTCATCTTGGATATACAGAATTAGACCCACCTTCAACAAAGGACAGCTGAAAGGGGGTGTTGGTCACCAATGATATTGCACTTGTCTCCAAATTCTGGTCAGCTTTATAGAGAACTGTTATTTTGTGTGTACATTTGTAAATGAGATCTCGGCAATGGAGGGACCAGTGGAGCCGTAGCAGATGCTGAGCGGTCTCAACTATCTGGAAGGTGACTTTTATAGCTTTTCTGTCCTTTTATTCAGGGACAATATTGGTGTGTTCTGCACAATTCTCACACACATACACACACTCTCACTCACTCTCTCACCCACTCACTGTCACTCACCCACTCTCACTCTCACACTCCCACTCTCTCACTCACTCCTCACTCACTCACTCTCTCACTCTCTCACTCACTGTCCCACCCACTCTCTCTCTTCACTCACTTTCACTTACCCACTCACTCACACTCACTCACCAACTCTCAACTCACACTCACTCCGTGTGCAGACGTGGCATCGAAGGACGAGATACCGAAGTGAAGAAGTGGAAGCCAAATAACCGAAAGGAAACAACGCCAAAAAGCCAAATATCCGAAAGGGCGCAAGGCCGAAAAGGCAAATAACCGTATGGACGCAAGGCCGAAAAGCCAAATAACTGAAAGGGCGAGACGCCTAAAAGCCAACTAACCGAACGTAAACGGCGACAATAAGCCAATTCACCGAAAGGGCGGGACATCTAAAAGCCCATGTGCGGACGTGGCGCCGACGAACGAGATGCCGAAGCAAAGAAGTCGAAGCCAAATAACTGAATGGAAACGAGACCGAAACGCCAATAAACCAAAAGAGTCCAAAGACGAAAAGCCAATTAACCGAAAAGCTGCATCGCCTAAAAGCAAACTTACGGAATGGACGCTCTGTCAAAACGCCACCTACCCGAAAGGCGGTGTCGCCTACAAGCCAAAGGACCGAATGCTGCTCAACAGAAATGTCCAATAACGGACTTGACGATGCCAGGAGGCGGGACTTGTCAGCGATTGGTCCATACCCCTGCGTCCATCACATCACTGTGAAGGCATGAACATTGTCCCAAACCTCCGTTCCACCAAACCCGCAGCCGTGTGGCCGTGGGAGAGTGGGGGCTGTACACCTTCGGCCACTTTCAACTTGGTGCTTGGGTTCAGATTGCCCAGTCACCTATGGCTTGTGTGGGAAAATGAACCCCACGCTCCTGTCTCCCCCTTCTCTCTCCCCTCTTCTCTCTCTCCCCCTCTCTCCCTTCTCTCTCCTCTTCTCTCTCCTCCTCTCTCTCCCCTTTTCTCTCAATCCTCATCTCTCTCCTGAAGGATGAGGGGTGATCTTGGCCAGAGGACCGAGGGTGACGGAGGAACTAAACGAAATTCACATTAGGCAGGGATTGGTGTTGGGGAGACTGATGGGACTGAAGGCTGATAAATCCCCAAGGCCTAGTGGTCTGCATTCCTGTGTATTTAGGGAAGTGGCTCAAGAAATAGTGGATGCATTGGTGATCATTTTCCAATGTTTTATAGATTTAAGATCTGTACAGCATGGAAACTTGTCCATGCCTTCCAATTTGACAATTTAGTCTCGGCCCATTTTCCTACATTTGGCCCATTGCCTTCTCAACCCTTCCTGTATATATCTATTAGAGTCACAAACTATGGGAAACATGCACTTTGACCCAACTTGCCCCGTAGGTTCTTAATAAAACTTACCCCCTCCCCCCGCCCACACCTTAAACCTATGTCCTCTGGTTCTTGATTCCTCTATTCTGGATACAAGACTGCATTTACCCAATCCATTCTGCTCATGATCTTATTCAGCTCCATAAGATAGACAATAGATAATGGACAATACGTGCAGGAGTAGGCCATTCAGCCCCGAGCCAGCACCGCCATTTAATGTGATCATGGCTGATCATCCACAATCAGTTCAAGTTCAAGTGAGTTTATTGTCATGTGTCCCTGTATAGGACAATGAAATTCTTGCTTTGCTTCAGCACACAGAACATAGTAGGCGTTTACTACAAAGCAGATAGTGTGTCCATATACCCTAATATAAATATATACACATGAATAAATAAACTGATAAAGTGCAAATAACAGAAAATGGGTTATTAATAATCAGAGTTTTGTCCGAGCCAGGTTTAATAGCCTGATGGCTGTGGGGAAGTAGCTATTCCTGAACCTGGTTGTTGCAGTCTTCAGGCTCCTGTACTTTCTACCTGAAGGTAGCAGGGAGATGAGTGTGTGGCCAGGATGGTGTGGGTCTCTGATGATACTGCCAGCCTTTTTGAGGCAGCGACTGCGATAAATCCCCTCGATGGAAGGAAGGTCAGAGCCGATGATGGACTGGGCAGTGATTGCTACTTTTTGTAGTCTTTTCCTCTCCAGGGCGCTCAAATTGCCGAACCAAGCCACGATGCAACCGGTCAGCATGCTCTCTACTGTGAACCTGCTAGAAGTTAGAGTCTCTTGACAAACCGACTCTCAGGAAGTAGAGGCGCTGGGCCAGCGAGATCGCATCCACCGTTGAACTGTTGTGGAGGTAAGCGAACTGCAGTGGGTCCAGGTTTTTGTCGAGGTAGATTTGTTGATTTGCTCCATGATCAACCTCTCAAAGCACTTCATCACCACCGACGTTAGTGCCACTGGTCGATAGTCATTGATGCACGTCACCTTACTCTTCTTGGGCACTGGTATAATTGATGCCCTTTTAAAACAGGTGGGGACCTCAGACCTCAGAAGTGAGAGGTTGAAAATGTCCGTAATAACTCCAGCCAGTTGGTCCGCACAGGTTTTTAGAACACGACCGGGTATACCATTAGGTCCAGGTGCTTTTTCAGGGGATTCACCCCTCTGAAGGATTTCCTGACGTCGGCCTCTGTGACTGAGACTGAAATGCCATCATAGCGAATGGGGGATCGGGAAGGCACATCCCGATGTATTCTCCCTATCCAGTATTCTCCCTATCAAAGCATGCGTAAAACGCATTGAGCTCGTCAAGGAGTGATGTTTTGCCGATTATTCGAGCTGCCTCCTGGTTTTGCCTTGTAGGTGATTGCATTCAGGCCCTGCCACATCTGCCGAACATCTGTCTCATCCTCCAGTTTGGAGCAGAGTCCTTTTTGGCCTTTTTGATGGCGTTACCAAGGTTGTATCTGGACTTCATGTAGGCCACTGTATCATCGGACGTGAATGCCCTGTGTCTGGACTTCAGAAGAGTGCGGATCTCAAAGTTCATCCAATGTTTCTGATTGGGAAACACTCGGAAGGTTTTTGTAGGGATGCAGTCCTCCACACATTTCTTTACGAAGTCTAGTAACGACTGTGACGTATTCGTTCAAGTCCGTTGCCGAGTCCTTGAACATGGCCCAGTCTACAGACTCCAAACAGTCCTGGAGTTGTTCCTCTGCCCCCCCCCCCCTTCCCCCCCCCCCCCCCCCCCGACCAGCTCTGTACTGTCCTCACCTCTGGGGGTGCGCTCTTCAATTGCTGCCTGTAGGCAGGAAGAAGAAGCAGCATGGTCGGATTTACCGGTGAGGGCGAGGGATAGAACGATAGGCATTCTTGATGGTGGTGTAGCAGTGGTCGAGGGTGTTAGGTCCTCTGGTGCAGCAGGAGACATGTTGGTGGAAGTTAGGGAGTGATTTCTTTAGGTTTGCCTTATTGAAGTCCCCAGCAATAGTGATAAATGCCTCAGGGTAAGACGTCTGGTGTTTGTTGACCAGGTTGAAACTGATGTTTCTTGATAATTGCATTAGTGTTCTCGGACCAAGAAAGATCTTCAGAGATATGCACACCCAGGAATTTGAAGCTCTTGATCCTTTCAACCATCGACCCGTTGATATAAATGGGCCTGTGGGTCCCCCTCCTACTCCTTCCAAAGTCCACAATCAGTTCCTTGGTTTTGCTGGTGTTGAGGACCAGGTTATTGCGCTGGCACCATATGGACAGTTGCTCGATCTCTCTTCCATACTCTGACTCATCCCCATCAGTGATACGTCCTACAACAGTGGTGTCGTCAGCGAACTTGATGATGGAGTTCGCACTGTGACTGGCTACGCAGTCATGAGTATAGAGTGAGTACAGCAGGGGGCTGAGCACGCAGCCTGAGGTGCTCCCGTGCTGATTGTTATCGAGGCTGACACATTTCCACCAATACGAACAAACTGTGTTCTGTGAATGAGGAAGTCGAGGATCCAATTGCAGAGGGATGCGCAGAGACCCAGTTCTGCGAGTTTGGTAACCAGCTTGGAGGGGATGGTCGTGTTAAATGCCGAGCTGTAATCGATGAATAACAGCCTGGCATATGAGTTTTTGTTGTCCAAGTGGTCCAGAACAGAGTGGAGGGTCAGCGAGATCGCATCTACAGTACCCCGTTCCTGCCTTCTCACCATATCCCCATACTCCACTATCTTTAAGAGCTTTATCTAACTCTCTCTTGAAAGCGTCCAGAGAATTGGCCTCTACTGCCTACTGAGGCAGAGAATTCACAACTCTCTGGGTGAAAAAGATTTTCCTCATCTCTGTTCTAAATGGCCTACCTCTTATTCTTAAACTGTGGCCCCTGGTTCTGAACTCCCCGAACATCGGAAACATGTTTCCAGCCATTAACGTGCCCAATCCCTTAATAATATGTTTCAATACGATCCCTCTCATTCTTCTAAATTCCAGTGTATACAAGCCCAGTCGCTCCATTCTTTCAACATATGGCAGTCCTGCCATCACGGGAATTAACCTCGTGAATCTATGCTGCACACCCTCAATAGAAAGAATGTCCTTCCTCAAATTTGGAGACCAAAACTGCACACAATACTCCAGGTGTGAACTCGCTAGGGCCCTGTACAACTGCAGAAGGACCTTTTTGCTCCAATTCTCAACTAATCTTGTTATGAAGGCCAAGAGTCAACAGAGTTTGGCACACAAAAAAGCTGGAGAAACTCAGCGGGTGCAGCAGCATCTATGGAGCGAAGGAAATAGGCAACGTTTCGGGCCGAAAACCTTCTTCAGACTGATCGGGGGTGGGGGGGGGCGGGGACAAGAAAGGATAAAGGAGGAGCCCGAATGCTGGGGGATGGGAGGAGACAGCAGGGGGACTGAGGAAGGGGAGGAGATAGCAAGGACTAACAAAATTGGGAGAATTCGATGTTCATGCCCCCAGGATGCAGACTCCCCAAGCGGAATATGAGGTGCTGTTCCTCCAATTTCCGGTGCTGCTCGCTGTGGCCATGGAGGAGACCCAGGACAGAGAGGATGGAGTGGGAGGGGGAGTTGAAGTGCTGAGTATGGCAGAGGGAGGGGGAGGATCCAGTGGTCGTGGTCCATGTGGGGACCAATGACATAGGAAGGACGAGGAAGGAGGATCTGCTGAAGGAGTTTGAGCAGTTAGGGAATAAATTAAAAAGCAGAACCTCGAGGGTACTGATCTCCGGATTGCTACCTGAGCCACGGGCCAAATCGGCGAGGGTACGTAAAATTAAAAAGCTGAATGCGTGGCTCAAAGACTGGTGTGGGAAAAATGGGTTTGGTTTCTTGGGCCACTGGCACCAGTACTGGGACAGGGGGGTTCTGTTCTGTAAGGACGGACTTCACCTGCACGGTGCTGGGACTGGGGTCCTGGCAAATCATATAACTAGGGCAGTAGAGAGGTCTTTAAACTAAGTAGCGGGGGGGAGGTATCAAGGGGGGTAATAACGGCAGGGGTAGAGGAAATAGAGCAGGGTATCAGTGGGGAAGCGGAAAATCAAAATGTGACAGAAGGATCCAGAATGTGTGAAGATAAAGCTCTAGATGTAAAAGGGGCAAAAACGGAAAGGAAGGGTAGTAAAAATCATCTGAAAGTGCTTTATCTAAATGCACGGAGTATTCGAAATAAGATAAATGAATTAACAGTGCAATTAAGTATATATAGTTATGATATCGTGGCCATTACGGAGACATGGCTGCAAGGGGATCAGGACTGGGAGTTAAATATAGAGGGGTACTCGACAATTAGAAAAGATAGACAGGAAAGAAAGGGAGGAGGGGTGGCCCTTTTAATAAGGGAGGGAATAACGGCAATAGAGAGGAAGGATATTGCGTTGAAGGATCAGGATAGCGAAACAGCTTGGGTACAGATAGAGAATAACAAGGGGAAAAAAACACTAGTGGGTGTAATTTATAGACCTCCAAATAGCTGTGACGCTGTTAGTCAGAACATAAATCTGCAAATAGTTGACGCATGTAAAAAGGGAACTGCTGTAATCATGGGGGACTTCAATTTTCATATTAATTGGGTAAACCAAACTGGGCAGGGTAGACTAGAGGAAGAGTTTATAGAATGTATTAGAGACGGGTTCCTAGAACAGTATGTCGCAGAACCGACAAGGGGGGAGGCAATCTTGGATCTGGTCCTGTGTAATGAAGCAGGATTAATTAAAAATGTCATAGTTAGGGACTCGTTGGGAACAAGTGACCACAATATGGTCGAATTCCATATTCAAATAGAAGGGGAGCAGGTTGAAACTCAGGCTAGGGTGCTTAGTCTAAATAAGGGGGATTATGAGGGTATGAGGACAGAGCTGATCAAAGTTGACTGGGATAGCAGACTCAAGAATAAGACGGTACATGAGCAGTGGTGTACATTTAAGGATCTACTGTATAACCTTCAAGAAAAATTTATTCCTATGAAGAAAAAAAAGGGGTAAGGGTAAGAACAGTCAGCCATGGCTCAGTAAAACTATAAAGGATCGTATTCGGCTGAAGGCAAGGGCATATAAGGTAGCCAGAAATAGTGGGAGGGCAGAGGATTGGGAAGCATTTAAAGGTCAGCAAAAAATAACTAAGAGATTAATTAAGACGGGGAAAATAGACTATGAAAGGAATTTAGCGAACAACATAAAAACTAATAGTAAGAGTTTTTATAGCTATATAAAAAGAAAAAGGGTGGCTAAGGTGAACGTTGGTCCATTGGAGGGTGAGACTGGAGAGTTGTTGGTGGGGAACAGGGAAATGGCAAAGGCATTAAACGAGTATTTTGTATCAGTCTTCACCATAGAAGACACAAAAAATATTCCAACGCTGGATAAACAAGGGGCGGTAGGAATGGAGGAGCTAAATACTATTAAGATCACCAAGGAGGTGGTATTAGGGAAATTAATGAGACTGAAGGAGGATAAATCCCCTGGGCCTGATGGATTACATCCAAGGGTCTTGAGGGAGATAGCGGTGGGGATTGTGGATGCATTGGTGATAATTTTCCAAAACTCCCTGGAGGCAGGAACGGTCCCAGTGGATTGGAAAATGGCCAATGTAACACCTATATTTAAAAAAGGAAGTAAACAGAAGGCGGGTAACTATAGACCGGTTAGTCTAACATCGGTGGTGGGTAAAATGTTAGAGACAATTATTAAAGAAACACTAACGGGGCACTTGGATAAACATGACCTCATCGGACAGAACCAGCATGGTTTTGTGAAGGGGAAGTCCTGTTTAACGAATCTGCTCGAATTCTTTGAGGAAGTAACAAGCCGGGTGGATAAAGGGGAACCGGTGGATGTGGTATACCTGGACTTCCAAAAGGCTTTTGACAAGGTGCCACATAAGAGACTATTGCTAAAAATAAAAAATTATGGGATTGGGGGTAATATATTAGCATGGGTAGAGGATTGGCTAACAAATAGGAAGCAGAGAGTGGGGATAAATGGTTCATACTCGGGATGGCAACCGGTAACTAGCGGGGTTCCGCAAGGGTCGGTGCTGGGACCCCAGTTGTTCACAATTTATATAAATGATTTGGAGGAGGGAACCAAGTGTAATATATCAAAATTTGCGGACGATACAAAAATGGGAGGAAAAGTAGGGGATGAGGAGGATAGGAAGAGTCTGCAAAAGGATATAGATAAGCTAGGTGAGTGGGCAACAACTTGGCAGATGAAATTTAATACTAATAAATGTGAAGTCATTCACTTCGGGAAAAAAAATGATAGGGCAAGTTATTTTCTAAATGAGGAGGAGCTGCGTTGTAATGCAACGCAAAGGGATCTAGGGGTATTAGTACATGAATCACTAAAAGTTAGTATGCAGGTGCAGCAAGCAATCAGGAAGGCCAATGGAGTTTTGGCCTTTATTGCTAGGGGGATTGAGTATAAAAATACGGAGGTCTTGCTGCAGCTGTACACAGTATTAGTGAGACCACATCTGGAATACTGTGTACAGTTCTGGGGTCCATACTTAAGAAAGGATGTACTAGCCCTGGAGGCAGTGCAGCGAAGGTTTACAAGATTAATTCCTGCAATGAGGGGATTGACATATGAGGAAAGGTTAAGTAGGCTGGAACTCTACTCTTTGGAGTTTAGAAGAATGAGAGGCGATCTCATTGAAACATATAAGATCGTGAGGGGCCTTGATCGGGTGGATGCACCGAGGATGTTCCCAATGATCGGGGAAACTAGAACTAGGGGACATAGTCGCAGAATAAGGGGGGGCTCTTTTAAAACTGAGATGAGGAGGAACTTCTTCACCCAGAGGGTGGTTAATTTATGGAATTCACTGCCCCAGGGAGCAGTGGAAGCAGAAACGTTAAATATATTTAAGTCTAAAATAGATGGTTTTTTAGCTGCCAAGGGGATAAGGGGCTACGGGGAGAGGGCAGGGATATGGACCTAGGTATGGTTAGTATAGTAAGACCTGAGTGATCTCCTGGACAAGTGTCGATCGCCTGGATTGGGGTCGGAGAGGAATTTCCCGGATTTTTTTCCCGAATTGGACCTGGGTTTTTATCCGTTTTTTTGCCTCCCCCAGGAGATCACGCGGTTCTTGGGGTGGAGAGGGGTGATAGCGGTATAAAGGGGAGGGTAGTGTCTTGTGTTCTGTGTCTTGTGTCTACTGTTTGTGGGTAAGTGTGTCTGTTTAGTGTTCAGCCATGAGCGAATGGCGGTGCGGGCTCGACGGACCTGGTGGTCTACTCTCGCACCTACTTTCTATGTTTCTATGTTTCTATGAGCCACCGGGAGGTCAGCTTGGTTATTGCGGACCGAGCTCCCACACCTCAGTCAACAGAGTTTGTCACGTGTCCCA